>NW_004444131.1:1359374-1378798 GCF_000243295.1 Trichechus manatus latirostris
CAAGAATGGATTCCCAGGAATGAGTCTTCTTATGTGTTCTACTAGGTGCTATTTGACTATGGTGTTTTCTTAAACCATAGCTTTAGCTATTATTCAACCATTTTGTGTGGAAATAGCTCGACTTTTTAAAGCATGGGGAAACCAAAATCGTCAATATCTAGAATTCTTTTGGTGAACTTAAGCTAACAGTAAAAATAATTCTAAAGATAAAACTGTCATGCTTCTGGATGTCCCACTCCCCCCCGCAATATAAAATGAAACAGCAGTTTTCTTTAATCAAGGAGGGTCATTGCTTCTCATTGAGGTTAGGTGATCCACAAGATGGCAGCATTGAAACAGAAAGAAGGCACCTAGGGCTTCTTGCCAATTGAACTTACAAACAAACCTCAAAATAAGTCCGGTGCACAATAAGGTAAGTCTGGTATTATGTACCGGATTAAGGTCAGGCTGAGATCCTATCTTGTTTTGGCTTTACTTTAACTTTGTTGAAGTGTTTAACACAACGTAGTTTGTTTTCTGCGCTGAACTCCACCTCTGTTGCTCTTCCCTGCCTTTGACAATAGTGTTTGGAATTTTAATGGAAATATGTATTAAATAGAGAAGGATGATTTTCTTTTCATGTTTAGCTTTCAAGGAATTCTCATCAAGTGTTAATGTCAAATTCTGGAAGGAACGTACCATATGAATTGTCAAAATGGAGCTGGATGAATCTCCCCTCCAATGACAGCGTGACCTCTCAAAGGGAGTACACGGTCACTTTGGGAAAGTAAACTACTAAGCCAGATGACATTCGTGATGTGACCACTTTCAGTTAGTGGGAAAGGGCTATATTTCACGGCTGTAGTGTCATTGGAGGGATATATTTTATGTCTAGTCTATTATAACCATGAAATAGGACTTCTTAAAGCATGAGAAACCTGCTCCAAAATTTACACACTTTTGCACAGGAAGATTGAATTATGCAGATGAAGTAAAGCCAACGGAACACTGACTGAATGGCTGAGTAACCTTGTATGTCAACCTCTCAAGACACTGGAATGTATTGTTGCATAATCTCATTAGAAAATGCTAATATTGGGAAATATTAATTTGTGTGTGGTTTTGTCTTTTCTCCTCAAGTATAGTTTATAAACATGCAAGAGAGCAGCAAGCCATTACAATATGTGTATTTCTGGTTATATTTATCTTGCTAATGTGTTACATTTATTGTAGTAGTGAAAACTACACAGTTCATTATTTTGGCTATTAATATTCTGATGCGATCTTAAAATGAACTTGGATATCTTCATAATGACCAGGACTGGGATGGCTTTGCCTGAAAAGATGTTCTAGGCATTTCTCCTGCCTGCAGTGAGTGGCAGTAAGTCTTCCAATATCCTCCCCAGTCTGGTGAATTTAACAAGGCCAACTACTCAGCTTTCTGTATCTTTCCTCCCTTTTCTCTTTTTGCCCCCGATCATATATTTATGGCAACTCATTTATTTAAAAGAAATGTTTTTTAAAAAATGTATTTTGTTGGGCAGGGGTGTGGAGTCAGTGGCTGGATGTTGAAAATTCCAGCCTGGCTTGAGAGGCAATTAAACACAAAAAACACTCGTAAACAGTTAAGAAAGAAAAAAAGTAAGAAAGAAAGAGAAGAAGAGAAAAAATGGAAAAGAAAAAGGAGTGGGAAAAAAACAAGCAAAGAATGAAAGAAATATACAGGACTATTGACCTTTAAATCTTCAAAATAATACCTAGGCCCTGGAGCTGCAAAATTCTCATTAAATTCAATGGGAATAATCTGGTTAAATCCCTTCTTGACTCTTAAAAAATAGCAGGAAATAATATTCTGAACTTAAAACAAATTTATAGTCTCTGTGAGCAAGAACCAGCTGTGCGCGTGGAACCTATTTGGCTCGCGGTTGAATCATTAACACCATATATGCACAAGGATTTAATTTTTAAATCTGGTATTCAAAACTTCTACTGAGTATGTTAACTCCCTTACTCATAGGCTGATCTCTCAGTTCAAACAAGTGGAGGTGATGAGGCCCGTGTAATCACAGGTCAGGAGCACGCTCTGAGCGGCTGTAGTAATGCTTGAAGATCATAAGTGAGGAAGAGGCCTTCCAAGGGAAATTGTATTAAAAATGCAGGCTTCTCATCAGCTCCTGGCAGAGCATTAATAGACGTTTATGCATCTGATTGCAACCTAGACAGTATATGAATATTATATACACACTGAGTTTATTATATGAAATCTTAAGACTGCTGGAGTCTACGTGGCTTCAGCAAAATTGGATTATGAAGAAGGTGTAGGAGTCTCATTTGCTGCTGCTGGTAAAGATACCTAAAGAATCCGAAACCTGCAGAGCAGTGTGGATTATAAAGTATCAACTAGGTGTATCTCACCCAGGGTGTGCAAACCGTTAACGCACTCACTACTAACCAGAATGTTAGAGGTTCAAGTCCACCCAGAGGGGCCTTGGAAGAAAGACCTGATAATCAACTTCTGAAAAAATCAGCCATTGAAAGCCCTGTTGAGGACAATTCTACTCTGATACACGTGGGGTGGCCATGAGTTGGAATTGACTCCACTGCAACTGATTTGTTTGTTTTTGATTCTTTTTTTTTCAGCCCTGGCCTCTGAACTCCTTGCCCGTTCAGGTCCTCAAGCAGGGCCTGGGCACTGACTTAGCTGGGAGACAACAATGCAAACAGAACTCCTCCAAAGAAGGTCAGACAAACCAGTGCTCACAATTGAAGGCTTGGAGCCCAGACTCATGACTCAGGCGACAGAAAAACTATTAGGAAACCAAGTCGATTTGTAAAGGACTCTGTGCTGACTGTGGAATTCAAAGCACAACAGGCTGCCTCTCTCAGTAAGTCACGTGGTTTGAACAGAACTCGTTCAGATGGTGGTGGAAGTGGGTCTTACTGGTTTATGATTTGCGTACCTGCCCTCCGACCACAGTAGACCCTATAAGATGGCCACCTGGCTCAGAAGTTCCTCTCTGATGCCATCAGGTAAATGGCCTTGAGCTCATGCCCCAGTCAAATACTTTAACAACGTCATTCCTGCCCTGCCCACCATTCAGGGGAGAATTATCCAGAATCTATAGCTTTCCATTTTCTCCACAGCTGTTCTTTACTTTTTGTTTTTTTAATGATCTCTAGCTCTCTTAATAGGAAGGAGGAGAGAGGAGATAAAACAAGTTAGTTGGCAACTTCATAGTGGATTTAAGTAACTATCTGGCAAGAAAAGCAGCTCAAACAAGAGTTAAAATGCTTATGACTTCATCAGAACTTCATTTATTTATCTCACCCCTCTTCCCTATTACAAAAGGTTGTAGAAAGCCAGCTGGTGGTTACTATCCTTTCTCCACATAAAACCCACACTGAGGGCAAAGAACTACCAGGGCCTAAAGGCAGCTTGAGGCAGGGCCCCACTCAAGAGATCGTTGTTGTTAGCTGCCGTGGAGTTGGCCCCCGACTCATGGCGACCCCATGCACAAAAGAATGAAACACAGCTGGGTCCTGGTCCATCCCCATGATCAGTTGCAGATCGGACTGTTGTGATCCATAGAGCTTTCACTGGCTGCTTTTCAGAAATAGATCACCAGGCCTTCTTCCTAGTCTGTCTCAGTCTGGAAGCTCTGCTGAAACTTGTTCAGCATCATAGCAATACGGTGGCTGCCCATGAGATACATCATACCCCCATCTCCCGCATGGAAGGTGAGAATTTTACCAGCAAACACCACAGACCTTTCACTCATGAGGTAGCTTCAGCTATACGAGGGGGATACAATCTTTGAAAGCCACCTTTTACAATTTAGAAAGATGTGTGTAACTGTAGAGTTTTCAGAATTTAGGTGATTATTCTCTTGTTTTTTATTGTACTGGCATTTAGGGGTGTTTGAGCTTAGCGGTGGCAGGAATTGTGTCCACCTGAGCAAACCACGGGAAACTTCGGGTTAAGTTCAGCTGAAGAGAAGTTTGTTTTACAGTTTAATCAGGTCAACACTAACAGTGTCCTTTAAGGAAGCATACTAATTAGAGCCGTCCTTTCTACTTTGAGCCTAGCTGGGTAGTGTCATGCTGTTGAGGAAACGTTGATATACACCACACGCCCCATTAATAGGTGACTGTGGAGGCCAAGGCTGAGTGTGCTTCAATAAAGGAAACAGGAGAAGCAGGACAAGTGACCTGTTCACCTTTCTCTAATGATTAACTTTGAAGTATTTAAAACCTCTGATTGCTTGTACTATTTCCCTTCATGTGTGTCTGTGGGGAGGAATTTCACAGAATCCTAACAACAAAACAAAAGAGAGAGGGAGGGAGGCCACCGTTTAATCATGGCTGGCCTCTGGTAAAGGAGCCCTGGTGGTGCAGTGGTTAAGTGCTCGGCTGCTAACCGAGAGGTCGGCAGTTCGAAACACCAGCCACTCCTCAGGAGAAAGATGTGGCAGTCTGCTTCCATAAAGATTTATAGTCTTGGAAACCCTATGGGGCAGTTCTACCCTGCCCTATAGGGTCACTATGAGTTGGAATCCAGTCAGCGATGGTGGATTTGGTTTTTGGTTTGGGCCTCTGGTAAATAGCCAATGAAGGACTTTGAAAGTCATTATGCATTTCTATTAATAAACTGATGAGGAGCTGCTGTTTCTGGGAAGGCTCCCCGCCCCATGGACAATTCCAGCCATGGTTTCCTGAACCCCATTTCATGGCCTGCCCACTGGAAACGCTCTTGTAAAGCTGCCAGCTCTGTGGCAGGCAAAACTGACAAACTTTGCCTGTCTCGGCACTGCAGAATGGTGATGAAAATAAATACTCAGGCTGCTGCCTGTGAGATTTCCTTCTCCTGTAGTTTGCAAACACAGTCTATGTCCTAGATGTGCTGCATTTAAACAAAGTATGTTACTCAGCTCCTTCAATTGCAAGCTGGGATTGTCACCATTTGCCAATTACTGATGGAGAAGGAAATCTCACTCCCTGCTGCATATACATGTGGATGGAAGGAAAGAAATATTTATGGCTCATGCTTGGAGACCAGATGCTGCGTGCCATCTCTCCTTCTAGGACGTTCAGGGAAACTGAAAACCGAGAAGCGCAGCAATGCACTATTTTTTTTTTGGAGGCAGAGTGTGCATGGAATCAACCAAATTTTATATTTAATTTGATACCTGATTGTATTGTACTGTCTAAGACTGTTGGCTTTTCTGTGGTCAGCACAGTGGTACCCCCTGAAAAACAAAAACAATGACATACAAAAATGAGAAAAAGGAAGCAGATAATTTGCAATGCAGACACTTTGCATGCTACATGCATCTATTAGAAGCAAAGATTTTCCATAGAAAATTCTTCCTTTAATTTCAGCTATAGCAGTGATTTTAGTGACATTTTACTCCCTACAAGTATCAAATTCAAACAAATCATTGTTTTTTTTTAACCCAACATGTTTCTTCTAAATCGTCAAGGCGACATGGAGAGTTTGAGAAATTGTTACAAGGGCATTCCCTGGTTTGCCGTCTAAGCCTAGCATACAACTGCAATAGTGAAAAGCAAGGGCCTCTAAAAGTCCTTGGTGACTTGGGCATTAAACTCAACCTAGACCTGTAAGCTTCAAATAGTTCTCCAAGGTTTCAGCTGTGTCCCTTCAGGGGAGTTGCAAAGCTAGATCCTACAATCTAGTTTAAAACTGAACGTTTAAAGTGAGTGACAGTGGTTCCCCCTATTTTTTTTTTTTTTGGAGCGGGGGGCACTGCTATAGTTGTTTATTTTTTCCAAGGACAAATATTCTGCCCAGGATGTGGTTTGAAGAAGCTGCAGCAGGCAGCAGGAAACAGGGAAGAGGAGAAATATTTCTTCGTTGTCCCAAGGAACTGTGAGATTGAACAAAGGACGAGTTGAACACTGAACTTTCAATCAATGTGGACAACATTTTGGAATTCCCAGTTAGGGGACAGGCAGTAACTGAGTTGAGACTTTGCTTTGCCCTCTATTCTTCTGTGTTTTAGCTCTTCCATTTTCCACTCTTATCACTATACTTTGTTTTAAAGTGGTGCTCTCAAACATGCCCAATCATAAAAATCACCGGAGTGCTTGTTGAAATTGCAGATGCCTATCTATCTATCTATCCCACCATTGTCTGTCAGTTTGTTGTACTGTGGTGGCTTCCATGTAGCTGTGATGCTGGAAGCTATGCCACTAGTATTTCAAACACCATCAGGGTCATCCATGGTGGACAGGTTTCAGTGGAGCTTCCAGACTTGGAGGTAGATCACCAGAAGAAAGCCTTGGTGATCTACCTCCACAAACTAGCCAATAAAAACCCTATGATCACAAGAGAACATTGTTCGACTCACTTTCTTTGAGCCCTTCATTAGGAGGGATCAGTTGCTGGAGGAGGATAACATGTTTGGTGAAGTAGAGGGCCAGCGAGGGTGGGAGACCCTTGGTGAGGTGGATTGGGACAGTAGCCGCAACGATGGACTTGAACATGTTGGAATTGTGCACATTTTCTTGCACTCTTTCATGTACATTATGTATTGCATAATATATATTTTTATTTGATGGATTAAAATCTTTTTAAAAGTCATAGCAACGTCAGAAAAGAGGGACAAAAGCACCAAGTTTTTCCCCACCCAGGGAATTTACTTATGAAGTACATGGAGGATTAACTGGAAAAAAAAAAAAAAGACAGTATTTTAAATTCTTACACTCCAGATAATGGCAAAGAAATGAGTGTCTGTGCTTTCCCAAAATTTGGTTAAATCACCCAAACTCTTCCTATTAGACTATCTACTAACTTCCCGTCTGTTAAAATGGATGAATAACTTGTTCAAAATCACAGTCACAAAAATGTTTATTATAATTCCCCAAAGAATACCTGCTGGTCCACTCAAATATATTTGCAGTTTCAGAGATACAGTCCCACTTAGCTACTTACACTTTGTAATCTTTCTTAAATGTTGAATATTGTGGTTATGACTGTTACTGTCTACACAGGCAAGGATTTTATACATGCAAAGCACCTTGTAATTTTGTTTGATGAGATATAGAAAACTCTATGGCATTTTACCCACTGACTTTTGAACCTCAGACACCTTCATACTGATAAGGTTACTCAGAAGCCCAACAATGTCTGTATTTTGCATCAGTTTGGAAAATCTGCTAAGACAAGCTGTTGAGGATGCAAAAAGGAAACATAGCTTTTGGACAACCAGTCACCACTACCGCTGCCACCACCACCATCATCATCGTAATAATAATGCATCTTCCATGTCTAGACATTATACTGAAAGCCCTAATATACTGAATCTTATATTCCTGGAAGACAGGCAGCATTACCATCACGTTACAGAATACAAAACTGAGGTTTGGAAGGGTTAAGTAATTCACCCCAAGAAAAACAGAGTAACAGAGCTGAGACTCAAAGCCATTCCAAAGCTTGTACTCAGTCGACTTTATAGCAATGCTGTCTCTCTTGGCCATCCCTAAGTAAACTGAGGATTTGACTCAGTTAACGACAAGATACAGAACTAGTCCTGGGCCTGTTTGCCCTCAGATCCTTTGCTTGTCCTTCTCTGATCTCTGTAGCACAGGGAGGACTGACGTTTCTGCGTCAGCTGCCTCCCTGATGTATTTGGCTGATGGGAGAAGTTTGGACAGGAAAAGGAAAAACAAGCCAGGTTATTTCTTGTTACGGCCACCCCTCACCCCTGCCACATACCCTCATCCTATCAGGTGGTATCTTGGGTATCAGTTGTTTCCTTCACAACTTCAGCTGCTGCTGGGCGGGCTACCACCGGCTAACCCTAGTCCCTGGGATTCTTTCAGAATACCTCCTCCTTTTGTCCCTTCAGCCTAGCAGTGTAGTGGCATCCAACGCTTCTTCCAACACTTATGTAACCAATTCCCTGCATCAAGTTCTGTCTGTTTGAATGAGAGGTTTCTGTAAGCCTGAGGAGACCCTACAGTATAAAGACATTATCTTGTTACAGTCAGGATATTGCTAGTTTGGACTGAATGATCCCTCTTCCCACCCTGATCATCTCTCATCCTGCTGGGCAGAGGCTAAAGTTGTCTTATCTTTTTTAGTTTAAAGCTTTGAATTCTGTTCCTGATAATAATGCCATCTAACATTTCAGTATGCTTCAGATATTCTGAAGAACAGTCTATCTCACTGGAGAACCAGCTGACCCATAGCCTCTTTCTAAGGGAAACCTTCATCCAATAATTCCTACTAAAGCAACAGCCTTGGGCACAGGAATAAATGGGTGTGTCTGTTCCTCATGACACTATCACCATGGACACTACTGACTGGACCAGGAAAGGGCCTCCCACATAAGAACAACCAACTCTGGGCTGGCTGGCTTCCTATAAAGAAACCTGGAGCAAGAGCTTCGCCCATTCAGGTCAATAGCAACAATCTATAGGGTGTTTAAACTATAGATTTAGGGGTCAGTTAGTTGGAAAGAAGAGCAGAAAGTCACCCTGAGAGACACGAGAGAAAAGATGTAGTGTTACTGGCAGCAGTCAGAAAAGATTAGCAAGCTCCTGCTGTGGATTCTGCCACTCCCTAGTTTTCTGGCTGGCCTGGACTTTTGGCTAAGATTTCTGCCCCTGATCACCCTGCCTTTTAAAAAATTTCCCTTAGTATCCTTTCAATAAATTGTCTACTATTTGACATAATCTGAGTGTGTTTAATTTTCTTGCAACCAAAATAACAATCTACAACATGTTTTAAAGCTTCTTTATACATCTTCTATCTCATCTACACCACAACTCTATGAGGTAGGTAGGATGGAGGTTATTACTATCATTAAAAGAAGGCATTCAAGCTTTAGATTAGCTAAATAACTTGCCTAAGGTCACTGGGCTAAGTGACAGAGCCAGGACTGGCATCCAGGTGTTTTGATTTTTGTGTGAGGTGAGGGTGACGCAGGACTGGGCAATGTTTTATTCTGTTGTACATACATAAGGGCACTGTGAGTCAGAGTTGACTGAATGGCAGCTGTCTATTTGTCTATCTATCTACCTATCTATCTATGTATCTACATCAGACCTAACTGAGAATCAGAATTTCTAAGGTCGAGGGCTTGAAATCTGTATTTTGAAAGCTTTTAGCTGAGTTTTACAATCTGCTAAGTTGGGAAACAATGATTTGATACTTATTACTTAGGTGCTTGGAAACCCTGGTGGTATAGTGGTTAAGGGCTACATCTGCTAACCAAAAGGTTGGCAGTTTGAATCCACCAGGTGCTCCTTGGAAACTCTATGGGGCGATTCTAGTCTGTCCTATAGGGTCGCTATGAATTGGAATCAACTTGACGACAATGGGTTTGGTTTTTTGGTTTTTACTTAGATGCTTGAGAAAGCCGTTTCTCCTTCTGTGTGTCTATGACGCAGCTCATGGGCTAAGGTAATCTGTTATTCCAAGACAGAAAGTACTGAGCTGACTTACGGTAAGAGTATGGGGTGGGCCCAAGACTACCATGGAAATTTTGAGGTTGTTCTAAGGTGCGGTAATCATGTACCTTCCAATAACATCATTCAATAAAGATTTGTGATGATCTTTATCCTGGCCAGCCCCTAGTCTTATACTTGCAGCTCCCACAGACAAGAAATCATGCTACATATCCAGATCACAAATGAGAAAGCCATAAAAATCATACCCTTGAAATGATCTTAAGATTTATGAGCTCATCAGCTACAGCATCAAGTCATGTTACACCTGTTGTCCCACTAAATACGCTGGATGAGTGGCCACATATGTGCCTGGCCTCAATAAGGCAGGCACTAGAAAGAAGGAATTATATATATTATGGGTTAAGAAGGTGAACCTGTAATGGCAGAATTGGAGGGAGGCCAGAATACATTAGCATTCTGTTCCCGGTGGCCTTATAGGAGAAAGACTCAAGGTGAAAATTCACTTTTTAAAACCAGTATGCATTATCAGTTTTTGTCAGAGGCTGGAAGCCAAATTCCGCTGCTGGGTACACACAGCTCCAAAGTGAAATTTGGCCTCCTGGTGCCTTTGAAGCCAATTGTGTTATCCAATGACTTCAAAGGCATTTGCAAATGAGTAACTTCAGGGGTGGATTTTCACCTTGGCAAGCAAGTATAGCAGTGCAAAATCTCTCCGAATTTCCACGCACTTGCTGCAATTCACCTGGAATTTCGAGTTATTCTTTGTACGTAATGAACATTTTGCCACAATGCTTCTCCCCTTCTATGTACAAATAGGTCACCCCAGGAGGAGAAATTAAATCAACACTATCTGCATTAAAGAACTAAAAAGAACGCTAAAGAGAGCATTGAACTCAATCTCCATGTTCCCACCAGTCAGGGTTAAAGTGAGAATGCTCTTGGTTTGGTTTCCTTACACTGAACAGCCGAAGTTTGCAGCTCTAAGAGTAAAGCCTGTGACAGAATTAGCAGAGAGAATGCAATTTTGTGTGAGCAATAATAAGTACATTATTTAGATGTAAAGAGGCACCTGGTTTAGGTGAAGCTTTTGCTTCTTATAAATATTTACATAGGAGCACATCCTTTTTCGGTGCCCTGGTGGCGCAGTGGTTAAAAGCTTGGCTGCTAACCAAAAGGTCGGCAGTTGGAATTCACCAGTGGCATCTTGGAAACCGTATGGGGCAGTTGTACTCTATCCCATAGGGTCACTATGAATCGGAACCGACTTGATGGCACATAACAACAACAATGACACATTCTTTTTCAGAACAGGATAACACATAGCTTCATAAACTGAAATAAGTATTTTTTTAAAAAGACAAATTGCTCTTAATGCAATAAATGAATAAGAACCAAGAGAACGCCTTCTAAAATCACCTCTACTTCATGGGAGCATCGGGTGGCATTAACAACACCCCTCAAGGGTCTTAAAATACATATGTGTTTAGAGAATTATTGAAGAAGCACTGGTGGTGCAATGGCTGCTAATTGAAAGGTGGGCGGTTTGAACCCACCCAGTGGCTCTGCGGGAGAAAGGCCTGGCAATCTCCTTCTATAAAGATTACAGCCTAGAAAACCCTATGGGGCAATTCTACTCTGTCACATGGGGTCAGTATGAATTGGAATAGACTCGACAGCACACAACAACAACAGCAGCAATGTAGAATTATAGAGACGAACGTGCTGGCCTGAGAAAATAATTTTTTTTTTTTTTTTGCTATGGTAATAGGTAAAAGGAAGAAAGGCCTGGAGACCTACTTCCTAAAAAACAGCCATTGAAAACTCTGCGGAGCACAGTTCTATTCTGACACTGATGGGGTCGCCACAAGTTGGAATCAACTAGAGGCTGGTTTTTTTTTAATATGTAAAAAACAAAAGTAGAATGAACTTTTTTCTGCTACCCAAGAAATGATTTTAAACACTGTAGATAAAGCCAAACCTTGTGCTTTCACAGGGTTGTCAGTGTTTCCACTCTAAATGACCCGTTTTCTGTGGTCTATAACTTGTTGCAATACACAATTTGCTCCAGGCTAACATACTTGCCCTATTTCATTCAAAGTCTTCAGTTTCAATGGATTCAGTCATGAGCTAATGACAGATGAGAAGGTTGGTTGTTCTGATACGAGCAGTAAGTCTGAGGCTTTGTTTCTAATCAATATTAACTGACCACTTCAGGGTTTATGAAGAAAAGAACCCCCTCTACAAGAGTGTAATTGAAAAGCGTATACTGTGATCACTGTAGCCGTTCCTATTTATGAGGCATTTCACTAAGGGTGCCTGATGGCGTCATGAAAGGCCTGGGGTTTGTGGCAGTGTTTACAGGCTGCCCCGGGAAGGTTCCAAAGGACCTAGCTCATGGGACGGTTCTCTGTTTTTTACAGAATTGGAGATAGGGTTTTTCAACTTGAACATGATGTCTTATGCAGAAAATGCCTCTGCATTAATTACACTAGTTTTTGTGGCTTGAGGCTATTTACATACAAGATTTACATTCAAAAGCCCACAGCAATGTAACATTTATTGGCCATGTGAATCTAAAGGATTATCCTGGAAATCTGGAGAAAGACAGTTTTAGAAAGATGGGATTTAAATGAAAACCCAGGACAAGGTACTAAACTTCTGAGCTAAATTTTTTTTTTACCCCCTTATTCCACCTCAGAATGCAGAATGCTCTTGCTTCCTCAGAGGAGAGCTTTTGAAGTAATTGAAAATGTACTGTGGGATGTATCCTTCAAGATTTTGCACTAATGCTTTAGCCAATAACACAGTGCTGTTATGAAGTGACATGGTAAGGCCTTCCGTTTCCCCCGTGGAAATTAATTATGTTGGCTCTCTGAGTCCCGTCTGGGTAAAAATACAGACCTGCATCCAAGGGCTCATATCTAGTCTCTGAGGTTTGGGATTCTTAAAAACACAAGTCAGGTGCTATATGAAACTGTGTTTTGACCTGGGTAGCAGTAAAGTTTTCACAAAAGCTTTTTCAACAATAGGGTGAAAATCCTTATGCCTTGGCCAATTTCCAAATGGTGTAATCCCATTTCCCCACTTCCCTAATATTTCCTCTGCCGTTCCAAGTGGAAGAGAAGGTCATTTTCTAGCTCGCAGAGTTTTAGAATGTTATGGAGTAACACTCCAGACGAATTAGTGAGATATTTGGCACATGCCATCTCTGATGTATATGCTAGCTGGTGGTGATGTGAAGCAACAAGTAATTCTGCCTTTGTAAATTCTAATGTAAAATGCTTTATAAAATCCTCACTTAAAAGCTGCATTTCAAGTGTAAGCCTGGTTTCATCAATTAGTTGCATAAAGGATCCACTCAAAAAACTGGCCTATTTAGAAAAGGAAAATAAGCATTCTAGAGTGTGTGGTTGTATTTAAACAATGCATGTGTTAGGGAAGAGCTGAAAACGCAGGGTGAGGAGGGACGATGAGGATCAGTTTAGCACATTTAACCAGTTACCATGGATTCAACTTCGACTCGTGGCAACCCCATGTGTGTCAGAGTAGAACTGTGCTCCATAGGGTTTCCAATGGCTGATTTTTCATAAGTAGATCACCAAGCCTTTCTTCTGAGGCACCTCTGGGTAGATTTGAACCACCAACACTTCCATCAGGCTGAGTGCTTAACCCTTCGCACCACCCAACGATGTTAGCCATGGAAATATTCAATTAAGCTTTTTTGGCTCTGAAAATGGCTAAAATGATTGATTCAAATAGCTGTGGATATTAAGAACAATTTGTTTACATAGGTGACATGAAAGAAATGGTGACGCATGTGTCCTGGCAAAGCTGCCCCTACTCCTGGGGCAGCTCTTTCAGAACTTCGATGGCCCACTGCCACGAGGAGTTAGGCTAATACAGACAGGCATCAGTGGGTCCCCACTATGACATGAACTAAAATGGCACAGCAATGGGATGAAGATGGTTTCTGCACCTGTGAGTTGGAAGTCATCACCTGTTCCACTGTGGCAGTTGGCCTGGTCGTCATCACATTCATCGACTGGGTTCCCATTGGGAGTGGTCGGTCCAGCTGTAGGAACTGAAACAAAATCCAAGGGTTATATTTCACACCTCAGAAATGTATTCTCAAGCCGCTGGCTGTTGAATCTGCTAACCCTTTTGCAGAAAACTCCAATCTGTTCTAAGCAGGCTGGGGGCATGGTTTGACTCTCTTTCAGGAGCTAAAATATACTTGGACTTTGCAGAATGCATCAGGGGATGTTTTGTTTTGGAATTTGATCCTTATCTGCTGAGTTAGGGTTGGCTGCCTTAGCATTTTATACATCATTATCTACATAAACATTCTTTTTTTTTTTTTGGAAAGCTCTTGAATTCTCACTGGTTATTTATTCATGACCCTGGAGTTGAGAAGGAGTCCCTGAGTGGCACTAACCAAAAGGTTGGCAGTTCAAATCCACTGAGAGGTGCTTTGAAAGAAAGCCCTAGCAATCTTCTTCCAAAAGATCACAGCCATTGAAAACCCTATGGAGTGCAGTTCTACTCTGCAACACATGGGGTCACCGTGAGTTGGAATTTACTCGACAAATAGTTTTTTTTTGGAGTTGAGAACTTTGATGATAGAGATTTTGCTTGGACCATCGTTCTTTTCATTTTCAAGGCGCCAGAGAACTCACTTGGCCTGAATTCTTTTATATCCTAAGTATATACTAAGTTTTCTAAAAATATATTATTAATATTATTTCTTCAAATAGGAGTCCCATTCATTTAGTGCAACATTGTTCTTTTTTAAAGAGTCATTCCATTTCCCTATTTCCCTTAAAGTGAGCTTCTGAACCTATAATCCCTCCATTCAGAGCAGGCGTCTGAGAGGCGTTGTCTCAGATATCCTGGGGTCATTTTACCTTGACTCCCATTGGATTTCATTCCACCGTTGGCAGGTATTCCCGTATCTTTGAATTTGTAGTTGAAAGGTAGCCAACATTAATCAAAGACTGCTTTTGAAGTCTTTTAAATTTAGTTCATTCATTTTTTTTTTTTTAGCCTGTTACTCATTTTTGCAATCTGTTTAATATTTTACAGTTTTCGGCATTACATATCACTTTACAAGACTTGAGATAATGGACATTTCTCTTGATGCTGGAGAACCGGACAAGATGTCAGGAGTGGGAACCTATTCTTTTACAGTTTCTGGCCGGGAGGAATTTTCTGGTTACTGCCACGTTCTCAGTAAAAGTTTGACACTGGTTGTTACTGTGATTAAGTAAAGAGTAGGGTTATGACAAATGAGGCATGTACCTGAGTTTCAACTTCCTCCAATTTCCTCAACTGCCCGAATACACACACCAATAATAACTAGATCACCAAGTACAGATAACACACACAGCATTTGGCACGCAGTTCAGACTTTGTAAACTGCAGACATGTGTGTTCTGGGCTCTACTCAGTGATGTCAGTGAATCAATAGAATCGTCTATGGCAGTGCAGATAGCTGTCTTCTCTAAGCTGTCCTTATTCTCGATAACATGCCACTTTTAAATACTTTGAACAGTCTCACCATGAGTTGGAATGGACTCGATGGTGACTGGTTTGGTTTTGGTTTATCTGTCTTGATGCTTTTTCTGCATTCCTTATGCTAATTATAAAGAGGGGCTTCCATCTTGGAAGTGGCCCTGAGTGGTGCCTAGACTGAACAGAAAAATTAGAAAGTGAATGATTTTGCTCCCCAGTTTTGCTATATGAAAATATTTCAGCTTCTGTGGTTCTCCAGCTGTTTCTTAAATAGAAGTGCCAGCTCAAAACAAGTGGAAAGCTCATGAAGGCTGCCCCTGATCTTTCCGTATCCTTCGAGGCGCCTCCTGTAGAACAAGGCTCAGAGAAGATATTTATTAAGGGCCCGTTAATTGATTGAAGAAACGCACTTTCTTTCACCAATTGTGCTAAAAGCTTTGACATTCCTTTCCTCGGATGTTGGTTTCTCAAAGGCTTGGGGAAAACTTCCTCACTTTTGCGAGTCCTTGGAAACATCTGCAGGCAAATCATTCCACCAACAGTTTCTACCTCACTACAGAGTTTACACTGGCAAACTGCCACCAGGTGCAATCTTTTCAACCATCCATTCACTCCACCTCCTAAATCAGAGTTTCTTTCCAGAACCTAGGCTTAAGACCTGCATCATAACAGCAGACTCCCTTTTCCAGATGCCCACATTTCTCAGTAAATTGAATGAATGCATCTGCAGTTGGTTCACCCTGCCCATCCCTTCTTTTTCTTGGCATCCTTGCCAAAGCCCTGGCAGAAGATCTTTCTTGGTCTGTGTTGATAGCAGTTAGATAACTCAGCGGTCGGGACATGACTACAAATATGGAAACAATGACACAACAAACCATGGAAGATAATGGTCTGGCTTTAAATAAGCACATAAAAAAGTAGTGATAATAATTCAGTAGTGTGGTGATTTATAGCCTAAGATTCTGTAGCGCATAAGAAAAGTTTTATGGCATTTAATGTGCTCAGGAATGTAATTATACTTGGGTAGCTCAAAACACAAATAATTTTGGAAACCACAAGAAGGTGATATTAAAAAGCATTCTTCAAAACAACTATGAGCATATGCTCAACTGATTAACATCTGCATACCAACAATAGCCATTCTCTCAGCTATCCTGGAGAGAGACCTCAATGGGGATGGAAAAGTTGGCATAAAGTTATTCATTTACTCCCAAATCTAAGGCAGATGGGAATTACAATGCACGAAATCAAAAAATAATGCATTAAGCAACCATTATAGCATCTTTTCTCCCATGTATCTCATTCATTACATGTTAAAAAACAGAGCAGAGCGGAATCCTGAGGTCAGCACGGGAACTGAATTTGTCTTCGACATTAACCTAAGTTGATGCAGTCATACCCTTAAACAGACCTCCCAGCACTTTCGTGTACATTATTGCAGGTAAAATTTTGTCTCTCTGCAGCAGCCTTAAAAAATCATCAAAGATGCTGTCTTCATGTCTCAGCCTGTCCAGTGCTACTTCCTGCTAGTATGCAATGGTAGTCAACACCACAGACACAAACTTGGATCAGAAACAGATCTCTCAACATTAAAAAAGTCAGAAGAGAAAATCCCTGAATCTGAGGGGAGTTAAGAGAACATTCAAGAAAAGAATGTGATGCTAAAGGCCCTGATTCATGGTGTGTGCTAGAGAGAGACAGGGCCACCCAAGGGGAAAAGGGGGCAGTTTGTGACAGCACCAACAGGAGTATAAATGCATGAAAAAGGAAAGAAAAAAACAAAACTAGAGAACTAGAAGGGGCTCTGGAAATGTAATTACCTTCCACTTCACAGCCCAGCAGCTCCATCCTTAGCCCTAGTCCGCCATGAGTGGCTCTCTCGGGGTAGATCCTGATGAATCGTGTGGAAAGAGGTGGAAAAGTTCTCAGCTCAGGTGTGTCATAGTTGTTGTTGCCCTCAAAAGACTGTGAAGCATGAAAAACACTGGTTATTAAGAAAAAAATAAATGAATAAAACCTCCCTTTCAACAGTTATTTCTTCTGTCCTTTAGGATGCTTATTAGGACAAAAAAATAGGTCTCATTCTACCACTTCATAAATGGCTGACATTTCTGTCATAAATGAGAGAGGAAAAAAAGAAATAAAACTTTCTCTGAGAAGGGACAGATGTCATTTCTCAGAACTTCTATACCAACGGAGGCTATCCCAGAAGCTGAGGATTTAATGAGACATGTTTTTAAAGGATACGCTGATGTGTGCCTTGGTGAAGTGACACTTTTATCACTTCCTCGAGGTGGAAGAAGATAACTCAGGAAGAGAGCCTGCTGGTTTTTAGAGCTTAACAAGCTCTAAAAAAAGAAAAAAAAAAGTTACATTCTCTTAAAGGAGAGGGTCGTAGTTTTGCTCTAGAAGAGAGAGGAATTAAATTCCTGAAGTAGGAGCTAGTAAATTTTATCTACGGCAAACCAAAAAGCAAACCAGTTGCTGTTGAGTCAATTCTGACTCATGGCAACCCTATGTGTGTCAGAGTAGAACTGAGCTCTGTAGGGTTTTCAATGGCTGTGACCTTTTAGAAGTGTATCACCGGCCTTTTGTTCCAAGGTGCCTCTGGGTGAACTTGAACCACCAACCTTTCAGTTAGTACCCAGTTGTTTAATCACGTGTGCCACCAGGCAGCCTTAATATAAGGCAAATGTTGTTTATTCAATAACTTGGGTTATTCCAACCCACTGAAATTACTATTTACTTAAGAAGTACCTACCACTTGGAGGCATTTGTAGGTAAAAGACGTTCTCACTTCAGGAAAGCACAAGTGTCCTCATTTTATGCTTTGAGACTGGATGAACTGCAGTATGAACCTGTATCTCTTTAGAAGTCAACGTGACATTTTTGGGGAGTTAGGCCACCCACTGCCGGGCCACTGCTTGATTTTTTCCCTTTTTACATTATCTTAGCATTGGGAGTGTCCCTTTGTATATCAACCATCATATCTTGTTTGTAGGTGACAGCATTGTTCTAAGTGCTTAATATATTTACTCATTTAATCCCCAAAACAGCTCCATGAGGTAAATTCTGTTACTACCCACATTTTACAGATGGGGAAACTGAGGCACAGAGAGGTTAACTAATTTGCCCACAGCCATAGGGATGGTAAGTGGCAGAGCCAGGACTCAAACCTAGGCAGTCTGAACTGGTGCCCTTAACCATACCACCATAATGCCTGTGCCTTTAGAAATAATCTAGCCTAATCTCCTCACTTTAATAGAGCAAAACACTGATGTCTGGGAAATGTCTATGCCCAAGATCATACATTTACTTTCATTAATTTTTCATTAAATTTGATGTAGTTTGGGCTCCCAAGTCTGATTAATCAGATTGAGGAGGTGGCCAGTCCAGGACCATGTCGGTCAGTAGTGGGAACCATGCTCAATAACTGGGTCAAGGCATCGTTACAAACCAAAGGGATGATTGTTCAGTGGTGGAAACACCATGACCCAACAGCGGAGGTGCGTAAGTGGAGATAAACAGATTGGCTAGGTGGTTACATAAACGACCAGGGGTTTTCCAAGTTCTAACCAGTTAACCAGTTGCCATTGAGTCGATTCCTACTCATGGCGACCCGGTGTGCATCAGAGTAGAACTGTGCTCCACAGGGTTTTCGATGGCTAATTTTTTGGAAGTAGGTCGCCAGGATTTTCTTCCGAAGTGCTTTTGGTGGGCCTCGAACCTTCAATCTTTTGGTTAGCAGCCAAGCACGTTAACCGTTTGCAACACCCAGGGACTTCTTCCAAGTTCTAGAAGTAAATTAACTGGATTTTTTCAACCCAGAGGAGTTTCCAGGAATCTAAAAGTGTATCAATAATATAGACCTGCTCCTCTCAATTAATTTCCTTTTTTTTTTTTTTAAGAGTATTCTTTTGATAGAACTGCAATTCCTGCCAGTAACTGAGACTCTAACATATGTTATTGTTAGGTCCAATTAAGTTGCTGTCAGTAAGATGCTAATTATAATGAAAATACCATTACTACACATGCAAATTTTGTCTATGTTAACATAGCTTTAAAGATCATAGGAGAAAAGCATTCCTATCTTTGGAATCCCAGGCTCTTTTCTTAATTTTCACTTGAGGGAAGAATTAGCTCAATGTAAATACATTATAAAAGCTGACAGTGATGAGTTCAGAAGATATTAGCAATGAAAAGTCATATGGAACTGAGCTGACTTTGATATCGTAAGATTGCTTATGAATTACCTTTGTGTTCTACTAATCACTTTTTAGAAGAAGAGGGCTTTGAGTATTCGGATCTTCGTCTGTTTCTGAAAAGTCTGGTTAATTCAGACTCTGATATACCTGGTCCATCATATACTATTTAGGGGTAGGGAGTGAGGAGAGGGCATACAAGATTTTAAATCCAATAAAAAACCAAAAATAAAAAAAAAAAAGAAGCAACCCAGTTGCAGTTGAGTCAATTCCTACCCATGGCAACCCCACGTGTGT
>NW_004444131.1:1379759-1402796 GCF_000243295.1 Trichechus manatus latirostris
ACTCTTAAAGGAATTCCAGTTTCTGATGTTTATTTTATTTTATTTTTTCTTTCTCCCAAGCAAAAGGGGCAGATCTCAAAGGGGAAAGAAAATGGACACAAGAAGGAAGGTGACTGCAGATAGATAACAATAACATGAACATGTTTTGGAAGACCCAAGTTAAGGAGGGAAGAGATGGCAGAGAGATTCCTAGCTGGGCCCCAGTGTAGGGGGCTGGCTCACAGCAGCACATGGGACACAGGGTCATCTCCGAAGAGTAGAGCTGCTACATCTGGAGGAATGGGAGCTGGCAACATCTCCAGACTTATGTTTCCTGCCTGCAATGCCTTTGGCCTGAGTGACTAAATTAAGCCATATTCCCACACTTGCTTGGAGTGGGAGCGAGGCTAATATTCCCTCCAACGGGCTAAAATCATTTCACAGGAGAGTAGGTCACGGGCAAAGCAGGGCTGGGAGGGCTGGGACCAAAAGGCCAGTCGTGCTGGTTGTGAGAAGCATTATCAGCCGAACTGAATTCCCACACTGCGTACCAAACCTAAACTTCTGATTGTCTGTGGGTTGATCCCTTATTTTAATCCCACACAAACTTCCTGGCCACCCAGAGAACTTTTGGGCTCCCTTTCCTAGTTGGTGATGTGTGCTCAGGAAATGCAGACAAATTCAACTCCCAGCCTAACTGAAATATAATTAGTCAAGTACATCTGTTTGGTTAAAAAAGAAAAAAAAATCATATCACGTGTTCTGGTGAATTTTGGAATATTTTTATATGGGGATTTCCTTCTCTTTTGACCAACTCATCAAGAGCCAACTGTATTTTAAATGTTTCCAATGCATAAAAAATACACTTAAATCAAGAACGATTGGAAAGGGAAGCAAAAACGGAAACCTAATTGATAGATTGGAGTCCATGAGTGGTGTGAATGGTTAAGCACTATGCTAATCAAAAGGCTGAAGGTTCAAGTCCACCAAGAGGTACCTTGGAAGAAAGGCCTAGGGATCTAATTTCAAAAAGTCAGACACTGAAAACTCTGCGTAGCAGAGTTCTACTCTAACACACACTGGGTCACCGTGAGTCAGAGTTGGCTCTGTGGCTGCTCGTTTAATTGATAGGTTAGAATCTGCAGAGAGATTATTGGTTTCCTACCTGGTTGCTGCTGTGGGCCCCCTCCTCCCACCCTCACTTTTGTCATATCACCTGAGTGTTGAGTTATCTGGGGTTCCTGACAGGGAGGGAAAGCATGCGACCAGCAGTGCAATTCTCTGTGCTTGTCTCAAACACCACTTTCGGCACCCCGTTTCTGACTTCCCTAGGATGGTGGGCTTTAGTGATACCATTACAAACCTCCACTGATCTCAAGGCTTAAAGGAACAACAACAATAACAAAAAAATAGCACTTCCTCTGGGAAACGGTGGAGACCCTGGTCTTCAATCAGGGACATGAGGAAGGACCTCCTCACTGGGACATCGCTGTCCCCAGACCGCTCACCTTGGCCTTGCGCTTGCTGTCAGACATGATCATTCTCCAGTCAGAGCCGTTGTTGCTGTACCCGATCTTGAATTTCCTCATGAACACTTTGTTCTCCCGGTGCTTCCCGCCCTGAATGATGATGCCCCGCACAATCTTCTCTTCCCCCAGGTCTACTTGGAGCCACTGGTTTACATAGGGATGAGATGAGGGTGGCAGTGCCCAGCCAGAGCGACTCGTGACCAGGCGAATATTTTCAGGCATCCAGTTTCTGTCCGCTTGGTTTGATGCTGTGATCTGGGAGTCAGAAATGAGTCCAGACACCATACCCAACATTCCAGAGCAAGGATAATCTAAGGGAAGGAATAAAATAGGTAATGAAAAATGATTTCCGGGGAGCATACTGAATAAAAATTCATATAATTATATGCACCCATTCATATAATTTTTTAAATCTCTGGAATATTTTACATTCTACAAGCTACAGCCCTCCCACCCTTCACCTTTTCTCTCATCCTTTCATAACTCTCTGCCCTAACTCACATTCCAGCAAAGAAAATTGTCAACCAAGCATGTATCTTCACCTTTTGAGTTCTTCTAAGTTTAATGCCAAACGGTTGCTGTTCCACTCTCTTTGGTATCCAGAAATTCTCTGTAGATAAAGTATATAGGCCCTGCCCAGTAGAAGCTCATAGTTTATAATGGGTTGGAGATATGTAAATAAATAATCCCAAGAGCAAGGGACTGCTAAAACAAAAAAACCAAACCCACTGCCGTCGAGTTGACTGCAACTCATAGCAACCCTGTAGGACAGAGTAAAACTGCCCCATAGGGTTTCCAAGGAGCACCTGGTGGATTTGAACGGCCGACCTTTTGGTTAGCAGCCGTAGCACTTATCTACTACATCACGAGGGTTTCCAGAGACTGGTAAAGCAAAGGTAAAACGAAAGTGGTAAGGAGATGGAGAGAAGAAATGCCTAGTTTACTTCTGAAAGATCACAGCTATTGAAAAACCCTAAGGATCACAGTTTCACTCTGACACACTTGGGTCACCATGAGTCAGAATAGACTGGATAAGGGTGGAGAGAAGGAAAATGCTTGACTCAGCCTGGAGAGGTGAAAGGGGTTTCCCCAAGAAGGTGACATTTGGACTGACTGAGCGTGCAGGACAGCGCCGATCTTCACATTCAGCTGTCCTCCTCACCTCTATTTCCAATGGCATCAGAATTTTTCAACATGAAGATCCCACTGTCATCTCACACATACTATGTCCAAACTGAAGCCATCCTTAGTCCCTTGACATTGAGTACTTTATGGAATCATGTATTCTAACTATGTATTTTAATCATCAAGTTCCTGACTAGTCATCCTGTCTTCCCTTATTTTGTATTTTCCATTCCTGTTTTGCTACCAAATCCTGTCATATTTTCTTTTAAAAAAAGAATCTTGGACCTACATGCAATCTTCATTTCTTTTGGAACCATCCTGCTCCCTTTACTCATGGCCAGGGTCCTCTGGTTGGCCTCCCAGCCCCTGTCTTGAATCTGCACTACACAAAACTGCCATATGATTTTTTAGTAAAACTTTGCTTTTGCCATGTTCAAAAACCCCCCATGGCTCCCTGCTATTTGTAGGATGACATTAAAAGTCCTCTGTCCCTCCCTCATTTTGATGTCACCCTATTTATCTATTTTATTTCCTAATACTGGCAGTATTTCCAATTAATTCTTTTTCCTCTCATATACCATCCATACGTTTCGGTCATTGCTTTTGCTCAAAAGTTTCCTCTTTCTCTGGCAGAGCTAAATTCTGCCCAACCCTTAAGATCTAGCTTAAGACTGATCATAAAAACGTCTCAGACTACCCATGTCTTTATTTTGGGCCCTCCTTTCTCAAGAAAAAGGAACCTTGGTGGTACAACAGTTAAGAGCTCGGTTGCTAACCAAAACGTTGGCGGTTCAAAGCCACTCAGTGGCTCCGTGACTGAGAAAGACCTGGTGATCTGTTCCTGTGAAGATTATAGCCTAGAAAACCCTATGGGGCAGTTCTACTGTGCACATATGGGGCTGCTATGAGTCCATAGCAGCACCTAACAGCAGCAACAACCTCTCAAGAATATGATTGCATGTACAGTTAGTAGCACAGAGTTTAACATTAAACTGGTATCTAGATATTTTAAGTGTGTTAGCCTTTATCCATAGTGTGATGGTTAAGGTTATGTGTCAACTTGACTGGGGCATGATTCTCAGTGGTTTGGCAGTTATGAAATGATGTAGTTTGAGCCGGGATGTAATCTAATGTGATCAGCCAATCAGTTATAAGGGGAGCTTCCTCGGGAGCGTAGCCTGCATCAAATATATATATGAATGTTCTGGCCAAGTTTGCTTGCTAGCTTTGGATCCTGCATCTGGCTCGTCATCATCTGACCTCCGGTTCTTGGGACTTGAGCCAGTGCCCTGCTGTATTGCCTGCCAGTCTTGAGAGTTGTCAGCCTCCGCAGCCTTGGGTTCATCAGCCCTTGCAACTACATGAGTCAGAAGAAGCCTCCAGCCTGTTGTCTGACCCACGGACTTGGGACTTGCTAGAATCTACAACTGGGTGAACTAATTCCTTGAGATAAATCTCTCTCTCTACATACATCTACCCTTCACTGGTTTTGCTTCTCTAGAGAACCCAGTTTAAGACACACAGCTAGTTTATAAATTCCTGAAGGCAATGAACAGCATCATACATCTTTTTTCATCTTCTATAGCAACCTACAGAATGCCGAGCATAAGAATATCAATTGATCAATCGATTGGCAGCTTAACAAAATGCCCAAAATTTCAATTATTCTCCTTTCAAAATTGTATGTCTCAGTCAAGGCCACAGACAGAAATGATAACCTATTATTCTTTGAAACGATTCAATTCTTCATTATTTAATCAAAGTTTAGCCTTAAAACATAACCATCCTAAGTGAGAGGCATGTATCTGATGCAATTACACTACGTTCATGTTAGCAGCTGAACCTTAAGAAATAATTACTTACTTTCCATGTGAGTTGCACAGTTCAGCTCATGTCATCCCTTAACTCAAACCTTCAGTGTCTGCTTGTCTAGGAATTATATATGTACTTTTCAACCAGGCATGCAAGGTTTTCTATATCACGTCTTTTCAAGGTCTCTCCCTGGGTATCCTTTGTTGTTGTTAGTTGCCATCAAGTCCGCCCAACTCATGGTGACTTCATGCACAACGGGATCAGACTGTTGTGATCCATAGGGTTTTCACTGGCTGATTTTTGGAAGTAGATTGCCAGGCCTTTCTTCCTAGTCCTTCTTAGTCTGGAAGCTCCACTGAAATCTGTTCAGCATCATAGCAACACCCAAGCCTCCACTGATGGATAGATAGTGGCTGCTAATGAGGTGCACTGGCTGGGAATTGAACCCAGCTCTCCCACATGGAAGGTGAGACTTCTACCACTGGACCACCACTGCCCTCTCCAGGTGCCATGACACATGCATTTTGTTATAGCCACCTGAGTTGAATAACCTCCTCACCTCTGGCGGGGCTGTCTCTTATTCTATCCCCTCCACTAGAAATTCCCCATCAGTTTCCCCTCCCCACTATTCAAACCTCTTAAAATCTTGACCCATTTTCAAGTGCCACGCCACTTATTCCTTCCAACTGCATGGGATTTTCCTTTGCTTGGACTCTCCACAGCACTTTATCTGCATTCCTCAGATGTGGAATATTTCTCATATTCAGTTCCTTGGATTGCTGTTATTTTCCCCACCCAGATTTTAAGTTTTGAGGGCCTGAATCAAGTTATATTAATACAATAAAAGGCAGATGTCCTTTTCTCAAGCACCCTTTCCTGTAATTCCGCCCGGTATTTTCTCCAGGCTGGGATCTGGAAGCCAAGAATAAACTCGATGGCGATTAAAAAAAGATTTACAAAAATGATTTTACTGAGGGACTAGGAAACTATAAGTGTCAAAAACAGAAGTCACATTTCTGGCCAGTGTGGTCACACCTGCCTGATTCAAAACCAGCTTTTATAAAGGCAATATTTAGCTGGTAATGGGTACCAGATGTTACCATTTGTAGAAAAACATAATTAACTTGAATATTGTAAGGAGAGCAGAACCTTTACCAGATTAATGTCCTTTGTCTAATGCAGGGTTGGCTGAGGCAGTAGTGTACACATCCTCAGATCTAGATCTAGATTGTTACTCCTTCTGTATGTCTGCCTCACCCAAAGAAACAATAAAAAGGCACCATGATTTGCTTTTTACAAAAAACTATGTGGCTCATTTTTAACAATGATTAGGAGAAAAAATATACTCACAATTAAGGGCTTGAATGAGATGCTAGGATATAACTCTGTTCTTCCAAAGAGTCTGGCTCAGGTGTGACTTGGCTGAGTCAGACCCTTTGTAAATAGGGTTGCCAGATTTAGCAAAAACCGTCACCACCACAAACAAACAAACAATAAAATAAAACAAAAATCAGGGTATCTAGCTAAATTTGAATTTCAGACAATGAATATTTTTTTTTAGCGTAAGTATGTCCCAAATAGAGCAAGGGACATTCTTACACAAAAATTATTCGTTGTTCATCTGCATCAACTTTAATGTGATATGCTGTACTTTATCTGGCAACCTTATTTGTAAAACTTAAAACCAATTCTACCTGGGAGGAAGAGATAAGTTCTGTGATGGGGGGATGGATGGGGGTACTCAGTTTTAATGGAAAAACTGATATATGCTGGTGTTTAGATTGAATTGTGTCCCCCAAGGATATGTGTCAACTTGGCTAGGCCATGCTTCTCCATTTTGTGATCTGATGTAATTATCTTATGTGTTGTAAATCCTAACTCCTATAGGTTTGCTATGAGCTGGAATCGAGTCAATGGCAATGGGTTTGGATTTTTTGTTGTTGTTTTGTTTTTTATGATGTTAATGAGGCAGGATTAGAGGCAGTTGTGCTGACAAGGCAGGACACAATCTACAGGATTAGGTTATATCTTGAATCAGTCTCTTCCGAGATATAAAAGAGATTAAACAAGCAAGCAGAGATGGAGGGATCTGACTACCACCAAAAAAGAAGAGCTGGGAGTGAAGCATGTCCTTTGAACCCGGGGTGCCTGAGCTGAGACCCTCCTAGACCCAGGGGAAGATTGGGCCCACAAATGTTGAAGGGAGACAAGGACCTTCCCCCAGAGTCGACAGAGGGAGAAGGCTTTCCCCTACACCTGGCACCCTGAATTTAGACTTCTAGCCTCCGAAACTGTGACAGAATGGATTTTTGTTTGTTAAAGCCATCCACTTACGGTATTTCTGCTAAAGTGGAACTGGATAACTGGGACAACTGGTAAATCAAATACCCAGTTAACCAATTTTCAAAGAAGGAGAAGGTAGTAACTGTATTTGATGGGAGAACCTGAGTGAGCGTAATTTTGGCTTCCCTTGATGACTCAGAAAGTACCGCCGGATGTGGCGGCGCTTGAGCTCCTCACTGTGAACTTTGATTCATACAGGAGCACTCTGACATGTGCAGAAGCCCCAGGTAATAGACTTCTGGTTAACAAGCACAAGATAACAGAGGCCGTAGTGTGTTCTCATACATCAGGCAGCAACGCCGTGAGATTATTTTCACAAAGTTTCATCTCTGGAAAATGATGAAGCCTGCTTACAAAAATGCTCCTTTATCAACTATTTATAAAGCAGAATGGTTTGCTCTAATCTCGTTTTCTTTACATCTCTACATGGTGACACACCATTGTACACTCTAGGATCACTATATTTCTAAAAGATTATTTCTGAACTAAAACATTTGGTCAAAAACATGGGGTTGTGGGGGTCTTATATATACTTTTACCACAGTAAAAAACAAACAAACAAAAAATAAATAAATAAAACAAAGGGCTCTGGAGACCTTGGAAGTCAAATGATGTGTTCCCATGGTAACTTCTAATTTAATAGTTTTTTTTTTTTTTTTTTTTTAAATCCAGGTATACTGAGTTACAACTTGCCTACTCAGTGTTAACTAAAGAGAGGGTGCAATTTTGAGGTCCAGCCACTTGTTTGTCGGAAAGCATAGATAAGAACTGCAAGTCATTAAAAAATTAACCATTGAGCCCTTTATGTGCCAGGCATACAGGACACAGTAGGAAAAATGCAAACACAGCTGCTCTTGCTCTCACAGATCTTCCAGTCTAGGGGATACTGCTGTTGTGTCCTTCTTTCAGTAATCTCCACTCTTAAGGGACTGTGGCCTTGAAAAGAAGAAAATTACCTGCTTGGGTAGCTAAGCAGAAAACTCTGATGTCATTGTCTTATTAGAGGCTCTGTTTGCTGGAGCTGATTCTAGGCTCAATATACTGGGTACCATGTATTGCATGAATTTACGGATACCATTTAGTGAGCATTTACTCTAAGACAGGAGTTTTACAAGTATTCTTTCATGTAATCCTCATTATAGCTGCATCACGATTAATTTCACACATCAGAGAATGGAGATCAGAGGGACTAAATCATTCGCCTACTGTCACGCATTCACAAACCAGACAGTCCAGAGCTGAGCCCTGGTGTGTTTGTATAATTTCTGTCCATGTGACCACCACTATTACATGTTGGCCTCGCCAAACTCTGTCTATATATTAAGCATTTAAAATATATTAAAGGTCATGAATAAGAGACTAACACAATGAACTTAAAAGCAGTATGGTTACTTTATTTGAAAAAAATAATAATTAGCTACTTAAAATAATTATAAAATAGAATATATATGAAAATATTAGAATATGCTACTTTAGACATCTATCATTAAATAACTGGGTCACTTAATGAAAACCTTTTTAACCCAATAAATCATTTGCCTTCTTTTCATGTGAAGATACATACTCCCAGAATTCTCAGGGAAATTCTTGTGAAAATAAAAAAGGGCAATTTGAGTTTAAATAAGTATTTTATTTAACTGAAAGGATGTGGCATAAATCTTCAAGAGCTTGAAAATTCAGAGTTCAGACTAACACATTACAAGTCATTACGAAGTTTACTTCTTTTTTTTTTTTGTACAGTGGCATGAGATAAGGCTGGAGGAATAGGCCAGAAATTTCCACCCTGACCTCAAATGGCCTGGCCTTGTTTCTATGGATTTATGGGTAGGCTCTCAAATTGGCAATGCTCTAAAAATGACCTAGAACTTTCTCTCATCTAACTGCTGATTGAGAAATAAAACCAAGGTTATACCTAATTTTTCAGTGCCCTTTCTTCTTCCAAACCCCTTTCCACCTAATTCCTGCCTTTAGCTAAGGCCTTAAACTTTTTAAGTTTTAGATTCTAAAACAATAAACAGCTCTGTCTCTGGTACTGAAATAAATATGATTTTGGTAAGAAATCAGATGGCAGTTTTTATTTTCCAAGATGGACTTTACTATTAACAAGTGCAGTTTTTTTTTTTTTTTTTTCCTTAGCTCTTCTCCAGATTGCTTGCAATTTCATGGAAAACCTTCCAGCTGATTTTTTTTTCTTCCTTATTTAGTCTGTTAAATCTGTCAATCACCTCTAAAAATAATTATACTAAAATGATAAAAATAAAAATAATAGTGTTGAAATTCATGGAATGATAAATTAAATGCCCTAAATATGTGTAAAAGCTATTGCCTTCGAGTGGATTCCAACTTATAGCAACCCTATACGACAGAGTAGAACTGTCCCATAGAGTTTCCAAGGAGCGGCTAGTGGATTTGAACTGCCAATCTTTTGGTTAGTGGCCGAGGTCTTAACCACTGAACCACCAGGGCTCCTAAATATGTACACTAAAATGATAATATTAGAGATACTTCATAAACTTTTAAAAGTTCTTAACTTTGAATTATTTATTGCTGAAGCAATCTACTGATTTTGTTTTTTGAACTTTTAAGCTTAATATGAACACTATATTGTACTGCTTTTTGTTAAGAAAGATTTGCAATGTAATTACTTAAATGGAAAGAAATTCTAATGTGACTGCTATTTACTTCAGAATACAGAGTAGTTTTACAGGAGGATCAATGGACAAGTAATAGCAGTACTGATAGTCATAGAAATGCAGTGAGAATAATAGTTATGGAAATAGTTTTACTTCCCATTTCATCCTAACCTGGCACACTCTTTTATCTGCTGAACTTCTCAGTAACTCCATTTCTTCATCTCTCAAATGGAGATAATACCATTTTCTCACCTAAATTTGACAGAAACTTTTAAAGTCCTGTTAGTGTTAGAAGAAACGAACTAAAAAACTAGAAACACGTACCAATGGATTTCTAATTTCAGGATATTCATTCAGCAAAAAGTAGATGCTTACTGAGACAAAACCTATCTAAGAGAATGTTGTTGAGATAGTTAACGAGTAAAATGAGACACTGTCATGAGTTAAACTCCTCCTTAACCGTAGTTGTTGAGATGGTCTCTTAACTCCAAAATTAAAAAGATAAAGCTTGTGGAAAATCTTTCCTGCAACAAGTATTCACTGTAAATCTACTAAAGTACCAGTCAGTGTGCTGTGCCCCAGGGAAATATAGGTGCAAGGCATGGTGAGGTGACTGACTTCATAGAACTTGCTGTCTAGTGGAAAAAGTTGTTGGTTGCCAGAGAGACGATTCTGCCCCATGAAGACCCCGTGTGTGCAGAGCAGAGCTGCTCCATTGGGTTTTCAAGGCTGTGACCTTTTGGAAGTACGTTACCAGTCCTGTCTTCCAAGGTGCCTCTGGATGGGTTTGAGCTGCCAACCTCTTGTCTGTTAGTCAAGTGCTTAACCATTTGTGTCTCCCAGGGTCCTCACCATTTAGCAAATATCACCTACAAGCCAGGCTGTGCTAAATGCCTTATATCCATTATCTCATTCATTATCACAACAACCCTTTGGGGTGTATAGTATTATGACTATTTCCAGTAAGATAACTGAGGCTTTGAAAGGTAAGTATACTGCCCAAAGAAACAAGTTTATGAGAGGTGCAAGCTCTGAACTCAGATTTGCTTCACTCCAAAACAGATGCTCTTAACTCACACATAAAAAAATCATTCATACAAAATTACTCTTCCTATACTTAAAAGTTTGTATACAGTAAAACCAGCAATCCTAAAGCCAGTGCTTACCTGTTATCTTGCATCCATAGACTTCAAACCTCATAGATATACCAGTTTCCCAAGTCATAGGTCTGATCCGGACAAATCGAGTTATCAGTGGTTTGGGGAAAACTCCAAACACAACATCTGTGGGGTTGGTGTTCCCCTGAAAGATCTGTATGGTGAAAGAAAAGGTCCTTTAAATAATAGAACTTTTGGATTTAAAATAAATCCAAAAATAAGTTTTCATAAATGCTTGCAAAAATATTTACAATTTCAGCATTATCCATCAAGCTGGGATGGCGTTAATAAATTGCCATGTTATGTTTTCAAAAGATAGCAAGCAATGAGGAAGAATCATAGTTAATAGAATGTTGTCCTAATCATCTGTTCAATTTTCCGAGTGGCCGGAACAACTGGAATCCTAAAAACACTACTACAAGGAAAACCTTTTTTACGGACACATACCATCACCTATAAAGTGGAGAATTATTAGTTTTACCATAAGGACCTATAGAATACTATAGACATTCCATGGGAACCATAACAATTTCACTTTCCCAGGGACCTCCAGATGGAATGCTCTTTTTGAATTCAATGTAGGAGTCTGGCTTTTTGAAATTCTAGGTTATGTTCCCAGCTATTGTACTACATCTAGCAGCCTCCTCCTTTTTTTCTCCATGTCTTCATGGAAGATCTTGTCCTTGATGTTAATTAATGAACTTAACATTTTTTTAGTTAGTGGTAAGTTTACGTTTCCGTCGTCAAGATCAAAACTGAGTCATAAGTGATTTTTAACTGAAAATCACCTTTTCTAAGACTTCTAGCTTTAAAATGAGTCATTTTACTGTAAGAAAGAAGAGGGGTGTAACTGCAAATGTAATGAGTGCCAGACCTGAATCCCTTTCCCAGTAAGTATCTATTGGGACCACTCTGTCTTGGGCATGGCATCACAACAGGGTTCTCTAGTAAGATCTCTGAGGAATGGAGATCATCCTCTATCGCGGAAAATTCCAGCACTAGACTGGCCTTAGGTGGACTAGAAAGCCTTCACATTACCCTACTCCTGGATTTTTACTTCAGCCCTGGATTGGGGACAGCCTATGTAAATTTAGTGCTTAACAGTTTTATGGTTATAGGGTCGCAGTGAGTTGGAATTAACTCAAAGGCAATGGGTTTTTGGAGCCCTGGTGGCACAGTGGTTAAGAGATTGACCGCTAACCCAAAGGCTGGCAGTTCAAATCTACCAGCCCCTTCTTGGAAGCCCTATGGGGCAGTTCTACGCTGTCCTATAGGGTCACTATGAGTTAGAATCAACTTGATGGCAATGGGTTTAATGGGTAGTTTTATGCTTAGCACCATGCTTCTGTGCACAGCTGAGTCATAATCCTCCTTGTAGGTTGTACAACCAGAGCGTTATTGGGGCCCAGAAGAGAAATGGAGATTTCTCCCCACCTTTCCAGATAAATACATGGAGGAGGACTATAGTTTCCCAAGGCTTGAACTTACCTCCTGGGAGAAAGAGTTTGTAAAAGTCTGGCTAGTGTTTTACTTTATTTCCTTTAAGTGGACTGTACAAGCGAAGGTGGTCAAATGCTTTAGAAAGTTGGTTGTTAGCCTGATCCTTTTCTGGAGAAAATTTAATATCATAATTTGTCCTAGCCTGTGATGGCCTTTAGATTTCTGTCTTAGTTCCAACAGCTCTTTCTGGGAAACAATCTGCGTGGCAGCATTCTTGTGTGACAAGGAATGATGGCTAGTTATGTCTGGAAGAAGGAGAGTCCATAACCCTGGGGCCACCTTATAGAGCAGCATGTCCACTTCAGAGAGAAGCCAGAAGTCCGCTGAGTGCTCTGACAGAGGTTGAGGGGGGTGCACATTTCACTCACATTGAGGGAAGCTTATGTTCACCCAAAACTATGTAAATATATAAATTCAGTTCAGCATAAAATGGGCTGCTGGAGTTGTTATTAGTCCAAGGCTCTCTGTGGTATGGTCAACTGTCCCTGAGGAAAGTAGGAAAGATACAGACAGCAGTGGCTGAAAGGCTCCATGGTACAGAGAAAGGCAGAGTGGTCAACAAGAACGAGACACCTACTGGGTGTTGGATTTATTTAGGTTCAACTGAAGTCTCAGAGAGATACCACATCTTCATCTCTACTGAATCTTTCCTTATTCTTTCTGTCTCCTATGCTGGAAGCCCTTCTGTGTGCCAGAATGTTCCTGATAATGGACCTAGTTCACGTGCGTGCTCTCTGACACCTTCCTACCTGGCTATGAAACAATCCATACGGAATGATGGAAGAGGACTTTGTGGGGACTTGGCACTTATTTTTTAAAGTAATAGCCTGAAGGTCTAGTGTCTATTCTTCCCATTCTCTGGGTTCTTTTTATTGTTGGTGTATCCTTAACATTTAGTGTTATTTTTATTTTTTTCTCAAATTAATGCAAAATCTCTAAAAATCTACTCTGAAACAAGAATGAGCCATGAAAATTGGGGTCAAAATTTACTTGCTCAATCTCCACAAAGGTTGATTGTGAGGGAGCAAATTGGCTCTAGGCCCTCCAGTGCTAACAGTGGCCTTAAACTTGCCTGTCCATAAAGCTTTCCTTCCACTGAGCAGCTAGCTACCTGTCCCCTTCCGTCTTGCTTGCCCTAAATGAGAACGGAGGTTTACAGCCAATCGAGGGAAATTCATAGTTCATCTCTCACTCAACATCCAAAAGACTTTTCTCAGTCTCATACCCAGAATGAGAAAATCAAGGCCATGAATACTCAAAAGAGAGACAAGGACATGTTAAGTGGCCTTTTCCCATACCCATAAGTTCAAGTTACCTGAATCTTCACTACTGGTATTATCAATTCCCTTTGTTTTACTCTGCCTCCAGGGGCAAGCTTTTAACTCTGGGTATGAGTTTCCAGAAATCTTCTGATTAGTAAATCAGAGCAAGTATAACTTCAAATAAACAAGCAGGCTGAGAAAAACTTTCCAGTTCCAAATGATATAGGGCAGAGAGCCCCAGGGACAGCATGGTCTATGTTGCCTCCTTGGTTGAAAGCAGTTAGGAGGCAGCGTGTTATTTGTGTGATCTAAGGGAACAGAAGGAAATACCTTTAGTTCTATTAGTTCTCACCAGAAGCAGCCAAACACACTTGTAAATTAGTCTGTAAGCCACAGAAGGTAGATGAAAAGGAGTTTTCTAAAACTGGTCCGTTACATAGAGGAAGAAAGACTGAATGTTTGAAAGAGAATGAAGGGGGGAAAAAAAAACAGGGAAAAGAAAAAGAAAAAAGCGGTCCTAGGCTGTAAGGGGACAATATTACCCTATGTATAGTCTACATCCCTGTGGGATGTTTAAAGTGATTCTCGAGTCTGACACTTAATTTGGCTGGCATTGACTTTTCTTGGAAGCGTCTGTATAATTTCCTTTTTTGCTGCTGGATCTGGGAACATGAGATACTTTGGTCAGTCTTAAACCTCTAATTGCACTTTTCATTTTCAATCAATTTAAAAAATAAGCGAGGCCAGACAGAGGGCCCCCAAACAAACAAGTAAAAATTGATCATCCGTTTAAAAGACTGAATCAGCTCAGGGGTGGCAGCTAAACTTACAACAGGTTTACTTCCTTCTTTTATGGTGATCCAGTCTTCCCCATTGGAGCTGATGTCTACTCTGTAAGTCTTGACATAATATTTCTTCTTGGTTTCCTTTGAAATGGCTCCCTGTGTCCCAACAGCTGTGACGAAGCGTAGAAGGCCCAAGTCTACCTGCAAGACAATTACAAGTGGGTTGGCGTAGTGTGGTCAGTTGGGTATCTTTGCACCTCCTAAGCTGGAGCATCTTTGCCTGGGAGCTCCACATTGTAGTTTTTGGTTTTTTTTTTTAATTCAGCTGTGATCAGTAGGTCCCAATTCCATCCATGTCAACAGCCCCTGAGTCCCCTTCCACTCCTTCTAAAGAAAGGTACTGACCAGCTGATAGTGATTGCCCCAGGCTGGTTTCTATTGCTAAGGGAAAGACCAGGAAGAGACCTCTCTCACTGGTATAAGCAGGATTGCCTGATACCTGGTGCAAAGGAGAAAACTGGGTTCAATGTCATGTTGCTATATTTTCTAAGAATTAAAAATACTTTCCAAACAGCACACATTGATATACCTAATTTTACATACAGAAAATCAAGACAAACAAGATAAATTCATATACTAGACATTAGAGAGATCTGGACTAGAACTCAAGTCTAACATGATTCTATTTTCCATCACTATTCAGCACCCTGTCGTTGTTAGGTGCCATGGAGTCGGCTCCAACTCATAGTGACCTTATGTACAACAGAACAAAACATTGCCTGGTCCTGAGCCATCCTCACAGTCGTTGCTATATTTGAGCCCATTGTTGCAACCATGGAGCCTCTACTTTACCAAGCATGATGCTTTCATCAGCAATTGGTCCCATTAGCACCTACCTCCTTCCAAATAAAATGCAGACTGAAACAATACATAATTTGAAAGCACGATGAGTGTTGTGGTTAAGGAACTGGGCCATAGATTTATAATCAGGAATGAAGTGGAGAGAAGGAGGGCAAACTAAGAGTTTTTGTTGCATCTTTACATTTCTTTCTTCCCTGTATCTTCTTGTGACCTCTCTCCTTGCAGTTCAGCTTGAGAGGCAGGTAGATTCCAGGTACCATCTGGCAAGGATGATGCTACCAATACAAAAACTGCTAGGCTTTGCAAGCTTCTATTGGTGAGATTCCAATGGAGCTGCTGCTCATCCTGACAGCCTGACTTTATCTCTTATGAAACCAGTTGCCATCTAGTTGATTCTGACTCATGACAACCCTGTGTGTGTCAGAGTACAACTGTGCTCCATAGGGTTTTCAATGACTGATTTTTTTTGGAATTAGTTTGCCAGACTTTTCTTCTGAGGTACCTCTGGGTGAACTTGAACCTCCAAACTTTCAGTCAGCAGCCAAGTGTGTTGACTCTTTGTACCACCAGGGACTCCCTATCTCACTAACCTGTCTCATATCCCTGAAGGCTGGGCCACACTAGAGAGTTCCACTTTGAGGGCATCACAGTAGCGATGACCAGAGGGTGAGCGGATCCTCAAAGATCCGTGATTTCATCCCAGAGATATGCAGCTTGAGTCATTCCTTGGCCCTGTGACGTAGTGGGAAGGATGTAGTTCTAAGCATCAGGCACTCGAGGTTGTAGTCCTCGCTCTGTCATTATTAGTTGTCTGGCCTTGGACAAGTCACTTCATCTATAGGCTTTTAGTTCCTCATTTGTAACATGAAACAAGTGGACAAGATAACCTGAAAGATCCTTTTCAGCTCTGACTTCCTATGATTCCTTCTTTCATATTCCTTACAAATGTTTTTCAGTAAACTAGTTTGCTTTTTCTTTAATTTTCCTTATTTCCATCATTAATAACTAAGAATAATCTTAGAATAAAACTCTTCACCAGTTACCATATATTAGCAATATTTTCAGTTTCCTTTTTATTTTAAATAATGCATTTGTTTATTTCTATAAAATTGTTTCAGTCTTTCTAATGTATAAGGAGTCCTGGTGGTAGAGTAATTAAGCACTTTATTGCTAACAGAAAGGCTGGCGGTTCCAACACATCAGCTGCTCTGTGGGAGAAAGATGTGGCAGTCTGCTTCCGTACAGATTTACAGCCTTGGAAACTGTATGGGGCAGTTCTACTCAGGGTCGCTATGAGTTGGAATCAACTCGATGTCAGTGGATGGATCTATTGTATGGTCAGGATTTTATGGAAACTTTATAAAAGTGAAACAAATACAGGGATACCTCAGAGATATTATGGGTTCGGTTACACACCATTGCAATAAAGCAAATGTTGCAATAAAGCAAGTCACGTGAATTTTTTTTGGTTTCCCAGTGCATATAAAACTTATGTTCACACTATACTGTAGTCTATTAAGTGTGCAATAGCATTATGTCTTAAAAAAAAGAGTACACATCTTAATTAAAAAATACTTTAAATGAACAAATTTTTACAAACACACTACCTACCTAAACTAACACAAACTGAGATAGAAAATCTCAACACACCTATAACAAGAGAACACGTTGAAAAAGTAGTAAAAAAAACTTCCAACCAAAAGAAAAAAAAAAGCCCTGGCCCTAACGACTTCGCTGGATAATTTTACCAAACATTCAGAGAAGAGCTCACACCAATACTACTCAAGCTATTTCAGAGCATAGAAAAGGAAGGAATACTCCCAAACTCATTCTATGAAGCCAGCATAATCCTGATACCAAAACCAGGAAAATACACCATAAAAAAAGAATATTACAGGCCAATGTGTCTCATGAATATAGATGCAAAATTTCTCAACAAAATTCTAACCAACAGAATTCAGCATCATTACATAAAAATAATACACCATAACCAAGTGTGATTTATACCAGGTATGCAAGGATGGTTCAGCATTAGAAAATCAATCAATGTAATCCTCCACATAAATAAAGCAAAAGAAAAGAATCATATTATCTCAATTGACACAGAAAAGGTATTTGACAAAGTCCAACACACATTCCTGATAAAAACTCTCAATAAAATAGAAATAGAAGGGAAATTCCTCAACATAATAAAGGGCATCTATGCAAAACCAACAGCCAACATAATCTGCAATGGAGAGAGGCTGAAAGCATTCCCCCTGAGAATGGGAAAAAGACGATGCTCTTTATAACTGCTCCTATTTAACATTGTGCTGGAAATCCTAGCTAGAGCAATAAGGCAAGAAAAAGAAATAAAGGGCATCCAAATTGGAAAGGAAGAAGTAAAACTATCCCTATTTGGAGATAATATGATCCTATACACAGAGAACCCCAGAGACTGCACAAGAATACTACTGGAACTAGTAGAAAGATTCAGCAGAGTAGCAGGATACAAGATAAACATACAAAAATCAGTTAGATTCTTATATCCAACAATGAGAACTTTGAAAAGGAAAACAACACCACTTTTAACAGCCCCTAAAAATATAAAATACTTGGGAATAAATATAACCAGGGATGTAAAAGACCTATACAAAGGAAACTACAACACGCTACTGCAAGATACCAAAAAAGATGTACATAAATGGTAAAATATACCATGCTCATGGATAGGAAGACTCAACATTGTGAAAATCGCAATCTGTAGACCAAAGGAATCTACAGATATAATGCAACCTTGATCCAAATATCAACAGCATTCTTTAAAAAGATGGAAAAACTAATCACCATCTTTATACGGAAAGGAAAGAGACCCCAGATAAGCAAAGCATTATTGAAGAAAAAGAACAAAGTAGGACGCCTCACACTACCTGATCTCAGAACCTACCATACAGCCACTGTAGTCAAAACAGCCTAGAACCAGTACGACAGATACATAGACCAATGGAACAGAATCGAGAACCCAGATGTAAATCCATCTGCCTATGGTCAGCTGATCTTGACAAAGGACCAAAGTCCGTTAAAAGGGGGAAAAGACAGTCTTTTTAACAACTAATCCTGACAAAACTGGATGTCCACCTGTAAAAAAAATGAAACAGGACTCATACCTCACACCATACACAAAAACTAACTCAAAATATATCAGAGACCTAAATATAAAACCTAAAATGACAAAAATCATGGAAGAAAAAATAAGGACAATGCTAGGGACCCTAATACATGGGATAAATTCAATACAAACCATAACTAACTGCACAAACACCAGAAGAGAAAGTACATAACTGGGAGCTCCTAAAATTAGACACTTAGCTCATCAAAGGACTTCAACAGAAGAGTAAAAAGAGAACCTACAGAGTGGGAAAAAATTTTGGCTACGACATATCAAACAAGGGTCTAATCTCTAAAATCTATAGAATACGTCAACACCTGAATAACAAAAAAGACAGATAATCCAATTAAAAATATGGGCAAAGGATATGAACAGACAACTTCACCAAAGAAGACAGACATTCAGGCAGCTAACAGACACATGAGGGAAAGCTCAAGATCATCAGAGAAATGCAGATCAAAACTTCAATGAGATACCATCTCACGCCAACATTACTGGTACGAATCAAAAAAAAAAAAAATAACAAATGTTGGAGAGGTTGCAGGGAGAATAGGACTCTTATGCACTGGTAGTGGGAATGTGGAGTGGCGCAACCACTATGGAAAACAATATGGCATCTCCTTAAAAAACTAGAAATAGAAATACCATATCCAGCAATCTCACTCCTAGGAATTATATCCTAGAGAAATAAGAGCCCTTACACAAATAGACATACACACACCCATGTTCATTGCAGCATTATTCACAATAGCAAGAAGATAGAAACAACCTAAGTGCCCATCAACAGATGAATAGATACACAAATTATGGTACATACACACAGTGGAATACTACCCAAAGATAAAGAACAATGATGAATCCATGAAACTTCTCACAACACGGATGAATCTGGAAGGCATTAGGCTGAGTAAAATAACTCAATCACAAAAGGACAAATATTGTATGAGACTACTATTATAAAAACCCAAGAAAAGGTTTACACACAGAAAAAAAATGATCTTTGATGGTTATGAGGGAAGGGAGAGGTTGGGAGAGGAAATCACTAACTAGATAGTAGACAAGTGTTAACTTTGATGAGGGAAAGACAACACACAATATAGGGGAAGTCAGCACAACCTGACCAAGGCAAAGTCATAGAAGCTTCCTAGACACATTCAAACATCTTGAGGGACCAAGTTACTGGGGCTGAGGGTTGGCGACCATGATCTTGGGGAACACCTGGGTCAACTGGCAAAACACAGTTCATAAAGAAAATGAATAGCGTCTAGGCTCTTAAAAGCTTGCGAGTGGCCATCTAAGATATATCTATTGGTCCCAGCAAGTTCGGAGCAAAGGAGAATGAAGACAACCAAAGACACAAGGAAAATATTAGTCCAAAGGACTAAGAGATGACTTGAACCACAGCCTCCACCAGCCTGAGCCCAGAAGAACTAGATGGTGCCTGGCTACCACCACCAACTGCTCTGATAGGGATCATAATACAGGGTTCCAAACAGAGTGGGAGAAAATGTAGAACAAACTTCAAATGCACAAAAAAAGACCAGACTTACTGGTGACAGAGACTAGAGGAACTGCCAAGACTATGGCCCTGGAACACCCTGCTAACTCAGAACTGAAGCCACTCCCCAAGTCCACCTTTCAGCCAAAGATTAGACAGGCCTATAAAACAAACAATAACACACATCAGGAACATGCTTCTTAGTTCAATCAAGTATACGAGACCAAATGGGCAACATCAGCCCAAAAGCAAAGATGAGAAGGCAGGAAGGGACAGGAAAATTGGACGAATGGACATGGGGAACCTGGTGTGGAAAGAGAAAGGGAGCAAGTGCTGACACTTTGCCGGGATTGCAACCAATGACACAAAACAATTTGTGTATAAATTTTTGAACGAGAAACTAATTTGCACTGTAAACATTCACCTAAAACACAATACACTTAAAAAAAAACTTCACTGCTAAAGAATGCTAACCATCATCTGAGCCTTCAGAGACTCATACGCTTCTTGCTTGTGGAGGGTCTTGCTTCAATGTTGATGGGTGCTGACTGATCAGGGTGGTGGTTGATGAAGGTTGGGTGGCTGTGGCAATTTCCTAAAATAAGACAACAATGAAGTTTGCCTCATCGATTGATTCTTCGTTTCACAAAAGATTTCTCTGTATTATGTGATGCTGTTTGATAGCATTTTACCCAGACTAGAACTTCTTTCAAAATTGGAGTCAATCCTCTCAAACCCTGCCTCAGCTTTACCAAGTTTATGTAATATTTTAAATCCTTTGTTGTCATTTCAACAATGTTCACAGCATCTTCACCAGGAGTAGATACCATCTCAATAAACCACTTTTCTTTGCTCATCGATAAAAAGCAACTCCTCATCCATTAAAGGTTTATCATGAGATTGTAGCAATTCAGTCACATCTTCAGGCTCCACTTCTAATTCTAGTTCTCTTGCTATTTCCACTACATCTGCAGTTACTTCCTCCACTGAAGTCTTGAACCCCTCACAGTCATCCATGAAGGTTGGAAGCAGATTCTTCCAAACTCCTGTTAATGTTGATATTTTGACCTCCTCATATGAATCACGAATGTTCTTACTGGCATCTAGAATGGTGAATCCTTTCCAGAAGATTTTCCATTTACTTTGCCCAGATCCATAACGATATATAATCACTACATATACTACATCTAGCCTTATGAAATGTATTTCTTAAATAATAAGACTTGAAAGTCGAATTATTCATTCACCCATGGACTGCAGAATGGATGTTGTGTGAGCAGGCATGAAAACAACATTAATCTCCTTGTGCCTCTCCATCGGAGCTCTTGGGTGACCAGGTGCATTGTCAATGAGCAGTAATATTTTGAAAAGAATCTTTTTTTCTGAGCAGTAGGTCTCAACAATGGGCTTAAAATATTCAGTAAACCATGTTGTAAACAGATGTGCTGTCATCTAGGCTTTGTTGTTTCGTTTATAAGCACAGACAGAGTAGATTTAGCATAATTCTTAAGGGCCCTAGGATTTTTGGAATGGTAGATGAGCATTGGCTTCAACTTAAAGTCAGCTAATGCATGAGCCCCCTAACAAGAGAGTCAGCCTGTCCTTTGAAGCTCTGAAGCCAGGCATTGACTTCTTCTCTCTAGCTATGAAAGTCCTAGATGGCATCTTCTTCCAATATAAGTCTACTTTGTCTACATTGACAATCTGTTGTTTAGTGTAGCCACCTTCATCAATTATCTTAGCTTGATCTTCTGGATAACTTGCAGCAGCTTCTACATCAGCACTTGCTGCTTCACCTTGCACTTCCATGTTAATGGAGATGGCTTCTTTCCTGAGACCTCACGAACCAACCTTCGCTAGCTTCAAACTTCTCTTCTGCAGCTTCCTCACTTCTCTCAGCCTTCACAGAATTGAAGAGAGTTAGACCTTGCTCTGGATTAGGCTTTAGGTTAAGGGAAGGTTGTGGCTGGTTTGATCTTCTGTCCAGACCACTAAAACTTTCTCCATATCAGCAATAAGGCTGTTTTGCTTTCTTATCATTTGTGAATTCACTGGAGTAGCACTTTTAATTTCCTTCAAGAACATTTCCTTTGCATTCACAACTTGGCTAACTGTTTGGTGTAAGAGGTCTAGCTTTCAGCCTACCTTGGCTTTGGACATGCCTTCCTCACTAAGCTTAATTATTTCTAGCTTTTGATTTAAAGTGAGAGACGTGTGACTCTTCCTTTCACTTGAATACTTAGAGGCCACTGTAGCATTCTTACTGACCTAATTAAAATATTTTCATGTCTCAGGGAACAGGGAGGCCCAAGGAGAGGGAGAGAGACAGGGAACGGCTGGTCGGTGGAGCAGTCAGAACATACACAACATTAATCAACTATGTTTTTATATGGGCGTGGTTCATGAGGCCCCAAAATAATTACAATAGTAACATCAAAGATCATTGATCACAGATCACCATAACAGATATAATAATAATGAAATAGTTTGATATATTGCAAAAATTACCAAAACGTGACACAGAGACATGAAGTAAGCATATGCTGTTGGAAAAATGGCGCCAATAGACTTGCTCGAGGCAGGGTTGCCTCAAAAGTTCAATCTGTAAAAAATGCAGTATCTGGGAAGCACAATAAAGCAAAGCACAATAAAACGAGATATGCCTGTACAGTAAAACCTGCAAAAGCCAGAACCTGTGTAAGGCAGAAACCTGTCAGAGAAGGAAAACTCAAATATTTTCCACTAGTAGAGAGTGATAGAAAAGTGGTAAGACCGCACCTTGCCAAAGGCGGAAAATTTGCGCGACCTGGAAAAACAAGGCAGCCCCGTTGGGTTCTGGCTCTCATAGGTTTCACTGTATGCAGTGAATACTTCTTAAAGAACACAGCATGTAATTAAACATTATCATCAGTTAACATTTCCAAGGCATTGCAACAATACATTTATCATTAACAGGCAATGCAACACCATCTTCTCCGAAAACAGCAAAAGAAAAGCAAAACAAAACAAAACCCCCTATAGCTGACCAAAAGTTTGAATTGTGCTTTCCAGTTACTATACCACGACAACCCAGTTTTCAGTAAAACAATATTTCAATGAACCCTCCAATGCCTGTAGGCCATGAACACCTAGAGAAATTCTATTCTATGCACAGTCTACCTCATGAAGAATGACTACCGTCTTTCATGAATTGCTTTTTCCTGAAGGCCCTTGGAATAACTAGTTAAATCATCATGTTGCCTCTTTTCATAACTGAACCACGAGTTACATCTGGGGAAAACTGGCTACTTCAATATCCCCTTTGGGTCGAAGCTGATTTGAAGTTATGCAATTCAACAGCAGTGAACTTCATCTGGAAAGGGTGGAAGTGTCATTCAATGCATAAACCAAAAACCAAACTCGTTG
>NW_004444131.1:1403768-1405337 GCF_000243295.1 Trichechus manatus latirostris
CCATAGCCACTTTCAAGCTGAAAGGTCCTTAAAATCTTGAGGTCTAAGGGAGCATGAAGCACAGCTATTTAAATAAATCCTTTCTGTCAAACTTACAAATGGCTTTTCAGTCAGTAAAAGATTAAATTTTCAAGAGTGCATATTCAGTTTCGGCTGATTGGAAATAATTCTAGAACTTCATTCCTTGCATGTCCTCCTCCTATTTTTTAAATTTTGTTTTTAGGGTAAGATTTCATCAGTAGGTAGGTGTCTTAGTTATCTAGTGCTGCTGTAACAGAAATACCACAAGTGGATGGCATTAACGAACAGAAATTTATTCTCTCACAGTTTTGGAGGCTAGAAGTCTAAATTCAGGACACCAGCTCTAGGGGAAGGCTTTCTCTCTCTGTTGGCTCTGAGGAAAGGTCCTTCTCTCCTGTCGATATCTGTGGGCCCAGGATTCCTTGGAGATCTCCATATGTCTTGGCATCAATCTTCCTTTGGATCTAGGAGGTTCTCAGCACAGGGACCCTGGGTCCAAAGGACATGCCCTGCTCCTAGTTCTTCTTTCTTGGTGGTAGTGAGGTCCCTAACCCCCTCTGCTTGCTTCTTTCTCCTTTTATCTCTTTCCTTTTAGATAAAAAGTGTGACTAAAGCAAAGGTGTGACTTGAGTAAGGGCATGACTTAAGTCACACCCTCTTGTAAGGCAGTGACTCAAGATACAACACATACCAATCCTGCCTCACTAACATATAGAGGTTAGGATTTACAACATATCACAAAATGGAGGATAATTACATCAGATCACAAAATGGAGGACTACCACACAATACTGGGAATCATGACCCACCCAAGTTGACACATATTTTTGGGGGACACAATTCAATCCATGACAGTAGGAAAGAAGTTAGCTGATGGTCAACTAGACCCTATAGGACAGAGTAGAGCTGACCCATAGGGTTTCCAAGGAGTGGCTAGTGGAGTCAATCTGCTGACGTTTTGGTTAGCGGCTGAAGCTCTTAACTACTGTGTCACCAGGGCTCCAAAAGAATCCTAGGCACTAGAAACAGCTGACTTGAGAGGAAGGACCAATTGACCAGAATTAACTAGTACCCAACACAGGAAATGACCAAGGTCCTGAATATCAAGGCCCCAAAACATAAGCATGAAACACTCGTAAAAAAAAGAAATTTTCTTTTCTCAACAGCAATGAAATGCACTAGCAACCTCCCTTGTAATTGCATACAGTCTCCTGCTGTGCTTCAAAACTGCAGATTCTCTTATTTACCACCCTGGGATACTTGAAATTTCATTTCATTTTCCTTTCTAATATAACTGCCACTGGGTTTTGTAAGGATGAATGGCAACCTCACAAAATGATTAGGGATGGGACCTGAACCATTGCAATTAAAATCGGATAGTACCCAGAGCTCTAACAAGATACACCCCCGCAGCACTGTGGGAAATCTCACTGACAACGCGGTGAAGTTCTTTCCATAAGTCCTTTCTCCCTAGGTGTCTTTTGGTGAATTCTCCAACAGTGAATGGCGACCCTATCAAGCCTGAGGGAGTCTGGGATGAGATAGATA
>NW_004444131.1:1407173-1408761 GCF_000243295.1 Trichechus manatus latirostris
CATAAAAATTCAGGCACACAATAACCATAATTAAGTAACCTGCTTTCCCTAAATCCAAACAGCTCTTCCCTAATCACCATTTCCTTATTTTGAAGGAATATCATTATTTTACAGCTGCTTTGTTTTTAATTAGAAAATGGCTGTGATTTCCCATTTGAGTTTGATGTACTTCTGTTTTGCGTTAAGGGTAATGGTGAGGAATACGGTGATGGGGGCGGTCCACACGGAACTGAACATCAAATGCATTCAGTAAAATTCTTGGACGTTTCCCTCTGTGTATATGACAAACACGAACATCTGGTACTTATCTGATGGTATGCAGACTATTTTACAGAAGTTTATCAAACTCCTTTTGAGTTCCGGTGGCCACTCTCTGAGTTAACGTATATATGGCAGTATCAGCAGAAGTGATGCAACACAATACCCTGTTTCCAATATAAGCATAAAATTCTAGCACTGGTGGTAGAATATTTATCTGCATCTTCCTTTCCCTGTGCTTCACACTAATAACTTTTTTGCGAAGAGAAGACATTGCTGGATAGCATATACAGAAGAGGCAATCCCGCGCCTTTCATTTTGGGTGGGGAAAGACGCACTAGAAAAAAACAACTGTCCTCTCCCATTTTGGGAGGAGGAGTGTCGTAGTCATTCCTGTGAGGTGACTGGGTTCTGCTCATGTTTTCTACCTTCTTTGTTGTATGATGTCTCCAGAAACAATCCATGTGTACTTTATGGCTCTGGCATTGTCTTAATAATGATGGGAAACACATTCCCCAGATAAAGAGAAGCAATGAGAGGCCCACATTTGACTGGGAATCATTTGAGGATAAAGCAGCACGTTTTAGCATTGTGTAGTAAATCATATAGCAAATCTCTGCAAACCGCGGCTTAAACACTAGGATGCAGTCTTCGAGCCATGAAATGAATATCATCGCTTCCTATAACAAATACATAACCAGCTATTGGTAATGTCATAATGTGGGAAGCCTCATTTCTAAAATGAAAATCTGTCTTGCTCGATAAAACGCTGCCCATTGAGCGAGCGCTGGCAAGGGGGGAGCGTTTACCAGCTTTTAACACTCCCAAGGTAGGGCAGGACGACAGCCTGAAAAAATAAAGGACAAAGGTCTGATTAAAAATAGGAAAAATATTTTTTTGGGGGGACAGTATGCTAGATTTTCTTTGGAGCATCTCTGATGACTCAAAGTGCTGTTTAATTCATCACTTGACACTAGAAGCTAAAGAAAATATTTTTAAGCAATTGTCTCATTTCCTTAGATAGAACACATGTTTTCTAACAGAGCCTGGACATTTGAGCATCACTGCTATTCTAGGATCTGTGGGCTTAATTCACAGCACCTGATCAGTGTGTTCCTTCAACTTAGGATCTTGGACTGTTTATGGTTACTGTATGTATGAATTACAACCACTTTATAGTTAGGGCCAGGATTCCTATCCCTTTAAGTATTTTGTCAATATGACTATTATGTGGATGAAATACTGATGGCTAAAATTACTATTATTATTAGAAACATTTCAGAAGCATAATGCATTTGTGTCAGAAATTTTATTAGGTGCTAAATTTAAA
>NW_004444131.1:1408992-1413999 GCF_000243295.1 Trichechus manatus latirostris
AAATCAATGGTTGCTGTAGAGTCAATCACAACTCACAGCAACCCCATGCGTGTCAGAGTAGAAATGTGCTCCACAGGGTTTTCAATGGCTGATATTTTGGAAGTAGTTCATCAGGCCTTTCTTCTGAGGTGCCTCTGGGTGGACTTGAATCGCCAATCTTTCAGTTAGCAGCTGAGTACATTAACCGTTTACAGCATCCTGGCACCCCAACAATCATACAAGGAAGGTTTTCTGGATAAAGAAACTGAGGTCCAAAGCAATATATGTCCAGAGTGGCTGAGCCAGCACTTAGCCCAGATGGGTTGTGTTCAAAGCCCATGCATGAGCCACTGTATCTATTCTGACTCCCAATTCATTTTTTAAAAACCATAATTATTTAGAATGTAATTTAGAATTTCTTAGCAAATAATAATTAAATCCGATAGCCATTCTTTTTGGAAATTAGCCAGTCAGTAATTATAGAGGACAAAAACCATGTATAATTACTCTGACTACCAGTTTAAAATTTACACTGGATACTGGAAAGCAAAACTTTGCAAATGAAATAGTTATGCTGTCGACAAACAAGACAGTGGTCATGGATCATTATTAGCAAAAGACAACGAGAAAACATTTTCAAGTTCTGCTAAAGGAAACACTCAACTTTAAGTAAAGCACAATGCTTGAAGAACCTCACCAATTTTCTTTTCTCTCTTTAATCGCCAGAATCAATCCTTTTTTGCAATGTTAAAATTAAAGGAAAGCATTTTCCTCAGTGGAAACACATGACTGGTTGCAACAGAACCTTTGCTGATAGTAAAACAATCCCAAGTGAATGAACAGACGACTTTCCCTATCAAAAGACTTGAACCAGCCAGTTAGAATAACATTAGATAAGGATGTAGAAGCACAGATGTAGTGGAAAGGCAGGCTTCCCTAGCTGCCACTGTACTGACAGCAAAGAACAACAAGGAAAGGGAAGAGAGAGAGAAAAAAAAAGATGAACTCCCCAAACAAGGGCTGACCTTTGTCCTTTTTTGCAGACAAAAGGAGATAATGTTTGCGTGGGGTACCCTGTATCTGGATTCATAGCACATTCTCCCGCTCTCATGTTAATTATTTTTGCATAAATCAGAAGCAACTAATTAAAAAAGAAATATTTAATTCTGACATGTTCTTTGAACTGGAGTTCCATCTGGTTCTGTTTGAATAGTAAAAGCTGCTGTAGTTGTTAAAATTTGCAAGTGGCGTTGGCAAAAAGAAACAAAAGGGACTCGGTGCAGCAGGCTTATACACTAGCATTTCAACGAGAGACATTTCCAGAATCCAGCTCCCCAAATCACTCCAAGATGGAAATCATAAAGATCAAATGTGAAGGAGAAGAATGTTGTTCTGAGGTGGAAACCCCACCGCTGGTCCACGTTTCCTCAGTGTGGTGAGGGACAGCATTAAGATTTGAGAGATCTTTGCTTTGAGTGCCGTATATGGGACTCTGACAACCCATCAGAAAATGCTCAGCTTATTTTATAAAACATTTTTAAAACCAATTTGGGAAAAGAGTTTTCAAATCTTCTATGCAAAGCCTAGAGGTTTTTTTTTTCTTCATATTTTCTAGAACAAATATAATTGTATTCAGAAAAATCAGACAAACATTTTATTTTGATTCCTCTCTTACTGGATAAACCTGTAAGATCTGGATGCCAGCACACAATGCATTCTGATAACCAGAGAGGAGAAAATGAAATAGTATTGGAGTTTCTATAGACTCTGAGATACAAGTAACCAACATCTAAGACAATTTGAAACTCCTATGTGGAGAAGGGCATTATGCTTGGTAAAATAAAAAGTCAGTGAAAAAGAGGAAGACCCTCAACAAGATGGATTGACACAGTGCCTGCAACAATGGGCTCAAGCATAACAATGATCGTGAGGATGGTGAAGGACCGGGCAGTGTTTTGTTCTGTTGTACATAGGGTTGCTATGAGTCAGAACTGACTCAATGGTACCTAACAACAACATGTAGAGTTAAGGAGCCCTTGTGGCAGTAGTAAAAGCACTCGGCTGCTAACCAAAAGGTCTGTGGTTCAAACACACCAGCCGCTCCGTGGGAGGAAAACATGGCAGTCTGCTTCCATAAAAGATTTACAGCCTTGGAAACCCTATGGGGCAGTTCTACTCTGTCCTGTACAGTCGCTATGAGTTGAAATCTACTCAACAGCAGTGAGTTTTTTGAGTTTTATGTAGAGTTAAAGAGAAAGGCTGATTAAATCCCTACGCTTTAGAAAAGGTTGTTTTACATCTTTTAAGACGTACACCGACCTGTGAAATCTTTTTCTCCTTAAAATGAAATCTTTTGGTTCAATACCGTGTTAACTTGCAGATGGGTACCTCAGAAACCTTTAACAGCTTGGTCAAGAAGGTGACATTTAAATGGTGCGTTTTCTCAACTAAGATAGGAGCTTTCACTGGGCCGTAAAAGACTCAGAGACTTAATACTTTTTATTAACATTTTTGAATGCTTATTTGTAATTTGCATTTAATTTAAAACCTGAGCCTAATCCTTTGATCTGGAAAGAGAACAAGTACTCAGAACAGACCAAATGTAATCCCTGGAAACTTGGTTAAGAATGTTAACTTAAAAATTCTGTAATAAAAATTGCTTAACTGGAATTTCTTATGAGAGAAAAACAAGAATGTTACAGTTTTGTTTTTTTTTAAATGGTAACCAACCTCAAATACGTATAAATGTGATGCAAATCTCCTACTCAAATGCCTTATAGGAGCGTCATAGCATGTGTTCTTGCTAGAGGGATTTATTCCACAGAGATTTGACAAGCACCCTCTATATGGCTGGCATGGGCTGGGACAATGCTCTCCTTTTCTAACTTTTGGTTCCATCCTGATTAATCATTTATGGGTAATACCCATTCAAAGCCAGGAAAGAGTTCTTATAGTAGAAGTGCTAGAAGGTAAGGAACCATGTGAGGTAGGTAGGCTGATGGGTCAAGTGGTTCTGACCTAGTTGCCCACAGGGATGTGACTCCTGATATTCTGTAAGGTCAAGTAGATTGCACATCTAGATCTTTGGTTTCTGTTATTGGTTTCTTTCAAAACAAAGAGGGCACAGTAACAGAAGGATGGAATATGGATGGTCTGGACTACAACCTTTTAAAACTTAGTAACAGAATTTATTATCTCTGCACGTAATTTCAGTGGAGTCCCTGAGTTCTGCAAATGGTTAAGCGCTCAGTACAACTGAAAGGTTGGTCATTTGAGTCAACCCAGAGATACCTTGGAAGAAAGGTCTGGGGATCTACTTCCAAAAAATGAATCACTCAAAACTCTATGGAACACATTTCTACTCTGATACACGTGGGTCACCATGAGTCAGAACTGATGGTAGCTGGTTTGGTTTTTTGGTATTACATGGATGAAGTATTGATTATCATTGCTGTTAAAAACAGATTTGGGGCAACCACTATGTGACAGGCATTGTACTAGGCACTAAATTTATATACGTCATCTCTTTCGATTCTCACAACAATCACACAAGGCAGGCTTTATAGAAGAGGAAACTGAGACACAGAACAATTACGACATTTGCTCAGAGTCTAATAACTAATGAACAGTGCAGCTAGGTTCACACTCACATAGCTACTTCCTAAAGCCCAATCATGGTGCTTTACAAATTGTAGATGCTCCAACTAAAAGTGTGAAATTAAAATAAACCGAAGGATGTCAAATGTCCAGATAACATTTTAACGCATTAAATTTAACATGCATTTATTGTATGCCAGGCTCTGGGAGGGAGTAGGCCTATACAGAAGTAATGATATTACAAGGCAGAAAGTAAAAAATGCCACGCTGGAGATAGACAAGGCATCAAGGGATTCAGAAGGAAAGATTGTTGTGAAATGGGATAGATAAGGCTTTATGGAAAAGAGGCCATTTGAACCATTGGAACCGGACCTCATAGGATGGCGTAAGACTTTGGCAACAAGAAGTGGCCAGGGTTGATGAGCTAAAGGCAGAAGGAATGGGGGAAGAAATCCCACCCAATTGCCTACATTCAAAAATATTTAATATGTGAAATTTTTCCTTCTATCTAATATCTCTTGGCAAAATTCCTTTAGAGAGTAAAGGTAAGGCCCACCCCATGAACATCATCCTTTGTGCTGGCTTTCAGGTAATCCAGCAGTCTAGGGCAGAAAGTGTTTGGCTAGTGACAGAGAGACAACAAAACCTCATTTGTAATTAAACTTTAAGCCTATGATCTTGCACTATACTGCTGAGGTAATTCAGCTAGAATGTTTACTTCACTGCTTCTGGGAATCTCAGCATTCCTACAAATGTGACCTAAACCTCAATCTACATGAGTCACAAGAGACTTTCTCTCTTGAGTCAAAGCACATCTTCAGTCCTACCCCATGTTAATGTCTACATTTAAAAGAAAACATTTCAATGGAATGGCACAAGACTGTATGTTGTTTTCTTCAGGAATTCCTAATGGTGTTGAAATCAGAGCTTTCACTCCTCAAACATGTTACAGAGAGGGCCGGAAAGCCTGATCCTGAGCTTATAATGGTTGGTATTTTTGTTCCTAACCCATCACGCTGGAAGTTGGTGGAGGGAAGTTGGTGACTGGCAATTATTCATTCAGAACACAAATCAGTGGTAGGTGCTGGGGTGAGAGGGAGGGAAGGTTAGGAGATTCCTGTCCTCTAGTCAGTGAGGGGAAGAGCCGTGCAAACAATAAATCTTAATGCAGAGCGAACAGACTGCATTAAAAATGCTCAAAGGATTCTAATACACAGGAAATTTGGGTGAACAGGGCAGCATGTGGCGTCAAAGACACAGACCCCAGAAGTAGCTCTGTCAGTTTGCCGTGAAAGAATGACCTGGACAATGTTAACCAAACCCAAAACCAAACTTGTTGCCGTCGAGTTGATTCTTACTCATAACAACCCTGTAGAACAGAGTAGAATTGCCCCACAGGGTTTCCAAGGCTGTAAATCTTTACAGAAGCAG
>NW_004444131.1:1414875-1421112 GCF_000243295.1 Trichechus manatus latirostris
TTCTCTTCATTCTCCCTTGCTCCTGAAGGGATGAGACCAGTGGTGTATCTTAGATGGCCGCTCACAAGCTTTTAAGACCCCAGACGCTACTCACGAAGGTAGAATGTAGACTATTTTCGTTATAAACTATGTTATGCCAATTGAGCTAGATGTTCCCCGAGACCATGGTCCCCACAGACCAGGGCTCATCTTAATTAGCCACTGCAAGATTAGTCTCCCTCTATGTCCAACAGAAGTAACAATGCTCGGCCCATTTACTTACTTCTCATGGTTATTAGGAAGATCACAATGACATAAAAGTGCACACAATAGCCATAAGAATGTGACCGTAATGTTTTTCCCTTGGTCATCTGGGTGTGTGTGTACGTGTGTGTGTGTGTGTGTATGTATAGTTTTGACTGAAGTATCTAGATTATAGGAGTCCCTGGTGGTGGAAATGGTTAAGTGTTTGACTTCTAACAAAAAGGTTTGTGGTTCAAATCTGCCCAGGGGTGCCTTGGAAGAAAGGACTGGTGATCTACTTCCAAAAGATCACAGCCATTGAAGACCCTATGGAGCACAGTTCTACTCTGAAACACATGGGGTTGCCATGAGTTGGAAATGACTTGACAGTAACTGTTTTTTTTTTTTTTTTTGGTGGTGCAGATGGTTAACATGCTTGGTTGTTAACTGAGAGGTTGGAGGTTCAAGTTTACCCAGAGGTGCCTTGAAAGAAAGGTTTGGCGTTTTACTTCTGACAAATCAGCCATTGAAATCCCTGTGGAGCACACTTCTACTCTAACACATGTGATGTTGTCATGAGTTGGAAGCGACTCCACGGCGAATGAAAGAAAAAAAAAAAAAAAACCCAGAAACCTAGAATATAACTTCTTTTGGAGGAGGTACAGGGCCTTCTTTACCTTTAAATTCGCCTAGTCTAATTCTTAGCTGGCATCAATAAATGTTTGTTGCATTTAGATGAAAGTTGTGTTACCCCAGCATTGCTGGCAAGATCTGAAACTCCTTTGTTCCAAACAAAAGCCAACTGTCCATTGCTGAACTCGAGGTGAAAATGCTTGGAGAGTTAACTTTTGTTCTCAAGCTAGGTATATGAGTATTCTTATCTTGGTATTCAGAACTGCAAATATTATAAGTGGTCATAAAATATCTGGTCTTTTGATGAGTCCACTACTTAAATCTAGAATCTGCTGAACAATGAGCTTCCCTGGCCAGGTCCACGCTGTGTGAAGAAGTATTCCTTTTTATTTATTTCTCAAATGACCTCTCATTAGCTTTATAAGGGTTCCTCCTCCTAGAAGTTGTCCCAGAAGACAGTAGGGACTACTCACTTTTTCACTATATGTATCATGGTCTCAAATTTCTCACTCAAACCTTGTTTCAGCCCCCACTTTTTTTTTCTTTAGAGCTAAGTTATTTGCATGCATGATGTCCCAGCATGTTTATACATATGTTTATATATATAGTATCTTTGACTTTCCGCCCCATAGCCTATCTATATTTTCGAAAAAGTAACAAAATCAAAATTCTGATGCACCACTACAGGTCTCCATGCTTTCAACCACATAACATGTGACCTTTACCGTTATTGTTGTTAGCTGCTGTTGAGTTGGCTCCCAACTCATGGTGACTCCATGAATAGTGGAACAAATGCTGCCCTGCCCTGTACCATCCTCATGATTAGTTGAGGATCTAACTGTTGTGACTCATAGAGTATTCATTGGCTGATTTTTGGAAGTAGATCTCCAGGCCATTCTTCCTAGTCTTAGTCTGGAAGCTCTGTTGAAACCTGGTCAGTATCATGGCAACATGCAAGCCTCCACCAACAGATGGGTGGTGGCTGCACCTGAGGTGCGTTGGTCAGGAACTGAAGCCGGGTCTTCCGCATGGAAGGCGAAAATTTTACCACGGAACCACCAATGCCCCCATGTGATCTTTATAATAGGTCTTGAAAATTTAACTTTGTGTGGCTAGAGAATGAACACAGATTTCAGGACTCTTGTGATCTTTGTAGGGTTTTTTGTTTGTTGTTTTTTTTGTCTCATGTTATGAGAGAAGCAGGCTGAGAAGTAAGCCTCCTGGAAGAAGCAGAATTGGAGCTGAGCTCAGCCATGGGGCAAGGCCTTACTTTATCTTTCCAACATGCAGTGACCTCAGCTACGGCAAGCATACACCTTCCCAGTCTAGTGGCAGTTTACAGTGCTTTTCAAGCATAAAGCCCAAGATAATATTAAATAGAGCATCCAGGTAAGGCATATTTCTGTTTTATAAGCTGCTGCTCTATGCTATGCATGAAGTTTTATCTGTACAATTGGGGAACTTCCTAAAGGACTTCAGTTAAACACCCATTCGTACTCCAACAGCATCTGTCTAATTCAGCAAAAACAAAATGCTTTGTTTATTATTGGTGTTGCAGTAAGTCACGCCTTTAATTGCCCCCCTCCTCCTAAAAGCTTGGTTTCCAACACAAACATAAGGATGAATTTCTGGACACTAAAGACTTGCAGATGGAGGCAATGATCTACATCAGTCCTTTGGCCTATAAACGCTGACAACATCCTTTTACACCAATTTTCCATGTTATTTCTCAGTGATCTAGGTGGCCTCCCATGTTAATGAGAGTTTCATGTGCTGATGGAGAATCTGGATGTGCAGGTGTCCACGAAGACTCCTGTACTTGGCATTACACATTCTGCAAGGAGCTGATGGGATTACTGAGAGTTAAGTCTGCCACTCGCCTAAGGTTATAATGGATACCACCCTGGAGACAAGACAGAAGAGAAAGAACAGGCTGCCTAGGTACAGCTGGTTGTTAGAAATTGTGCGTGAACAGCCAGTCTCTGAAGAGATGCCACTCATCCCCGACAATGGATGAAATGAACTTGGCGATTTAATATTTGGTCAACTGCATTTTCTCCCTGGGAAACTTGGCTTACTAATCAGCCAGGAGGTGTATGCTGAATCTTTTTCGAAGATCACTTATAAGGGGCGGGGTGGGGGGGAGGATCCTGAGATTATACCTTTTCAGGAGTTATTATTTAAGAGAATCACTTCTAATAAGAATTCACAAATGATGTTCTGTGGTTTTGAACTGAGTCTGTGACTAAGGGAACTGGATTATGGTACTATACCAAAAATGAAACCCATTGTCCTTAATTCCAACTCATAGGGACCCTAGAGGACAGAGTAGAACTGCTCTCTAGGGTTTCCAAGGCTGTAATCTTTACAGAAGGAGCTCCAGTGGCACAGTGGTTAAAGGGCTTGGCTGCTAACTAAAAGGTTGGTGGTTCAAACCCACCAGCCGCTACTTGGGAGAAAGATGTGGCAGTCTGCTCCTGTAAAGATTACAGCCTTGGAAACCCTACCAGGCAGTTCTACTCTGTCCTAAGGGTCTCTGTGAGTCGGAATAGACTCTGTGGCGCATGACCACAAAATGTTTACTGAAGCCGACTGATGCACCTTTCTCCCATGGAGTGACTGTTTGGTTCAAAGTGCCCACCTTTCGGTTAGCAGCTGAACGCTTAACCACTGGTGCCACCAGAGCACCTTTATGGTACTATAGAAATTGATAATAGAGCTTAATTTGGGCATATCCTGGGAGAACCCCCAAATTACCTATCCCTGCCTCCTTTTCTTTGCTGTCCAACTCCCCAGGAGACACAAGGAACGTCCAGACTAAGGCTGTGTAAGGTGCATTCTATATTTGGCTTTCTAAGTAAGAGTCATTTATTTACCAGTGGTTGATCAGGAGGAAATATCACGCTAAAAGAAGAAACGTATTGACTGATTTTTTTTTGCAGGGTAAATGACTGTTAAACTGATACATTCTTGCCATCTTGGTAAATGATTGTTAAATTGATACATTCTTGCCATCTCGGTATTGAAGTTTTCTAAATAAACGGAAGCATCTTTTCCAATGAATGGAAGTCCGTGGCAGGAGACGGGCAGCCAAGCTGGACACTCCACGGATGGAGACACACAATGAAAATGAGGAAGGGAGAAATGCCTGCACAGTGATCTGTGGTCTCCTCATTCCTACTGGAAGAAAGCGGCAAGGTGTCGCATCGACCTGTGCTCTCCACATGCTGCTTTGCCATCCCAATGCACTCTGCGGATTAACTGCAAATTATTTTCATGTTCTGAACAGAAAAAAAAAAAACTATCTATACTAATTTCATGCATTACCACCTGGGTCACACAATGGGAAAAATGCATGTGCATGACCACTTTCAAACCACAGAAGAACAAGCCCAGATGTTGTTGCACTAAACACACCATGTTATTTCTCCCCTAGCACTACTCATAGCCCTTAGCATAATGGAAGCTGTAACTTGCATTTATCCACTGGAACTATTCTTAACACATGGTTGGACATACCTATTTCAAACAGATACTTGGAGGTGACAAGAGGTGAAATGCTTCCTTGGTGAGCATGGCCATACTGGGGTGTGTGTGTGTGTGTGTGTGTGTGTGTGTGTGTGTGTGTGTAATGCTTCTAGACAGAAACTAGGAGAGCTAAGGAAGATATCTAGAAACGCTGAAAAAGGCATTCTTTGCAGATTACCTTGCAGGTTTTTGGAGCAGCAAGAATCCTATCACATCATTGCCGTACTTTTAGATTTAAAGCTAGGGATGAAAACACATCACTTTGCATGGTTTTAATAAAACCGCCAGTTTGGAAAGGAACGGAATGAACTGGCTGTTAATTTGTTCAAATTACTTTTGAAAAAGAGATTTTAATTGAGATACATTTTATATGAGACACACGAATATTCTAAATCTAGACACTTTAAAGAAAGATAAACAGACAAACAGATATTCACACAAAGCCTTCTGGAAACAGCAAAGTTCTTTGACTAAGGGAATTAGGTTACTGTATTATTTTACCAGTTACCAGTTGCTGAAGAGTCAACCATGTGTGTGTCAGAGTAGAACTGGGCTGATTTGTCAGAAGTAAATCACCAGGACTTTCTTCTAAGGCTCTTCTGGGTGGACTAGAACTGCCAACTTTTCAGTTAGCCGCTGAATGCATTAACCATTTGCACCACTCAGGGAGTCCTATTGTATTATAGAAGTTGATAATAGAGAGCTCAATTTAGGCATATCCTGGTTGAACCCCCAAATGACCTGTTCCTCCCTCCTTTTCTTTGTTGTCCTACTTCCCAGAAGACAAAGGAAATGTCCAGAGGAAGGCCGTGTAAGGTGCATTCCGTATTTGGCTTTCTAAATAAGATTCATTTATTTACCAGTGGTTGATTTAGAGGAAATATCACGCTAAAAGAACAAATGTATTGAATGATTTTTCTTCCCGTGGTGAATGATTGTTAAATAAATTCTTGCCATCTTGGTATTAGAGCTTTCTAAATAAATGACACTATCCTTCCAAGAGAATGAAATACTTGTAAAGAGAAGTTAAACTAAAGAAATAGTATAATGTGTGTAGTGTAGAATGTTGCTGATTGAGAGTAGCAATAACTAGTATGGATTTATTCTGTAACAGTTTAAATAACTACCAGTATCAGCAGCCATTAAGTTGATTCAGGCTCATGGCGACCCCATGTGTGTCAGAGTAGAACAGTGCTCCATAGGGTTTTCAATGGCTGAGTTTTTTGAAGTAGATTGCCAGGCCTTTCTTCTGAGGCACCTCTGGGTAGACTTGAACCTCCAACCTTTCAATTAGCAGCTGAGTATGTTAACAGTTTGTACCACCCAGGGACTCCTTAAATAACTAGGCCAGTAAAATTCTTCATATTATATCTTCACTTACTAAGATTGGGACTTACTCTTTTTCTCTTCTCCCCACAAACTGTGTGTGTCTCCTGAAATATCAAAAAATTCTTCTTCAGTATTTCACTTTTCATATCATTTTTTAACTTCCTTTCATTATCATGAATATTTCCCACTGGAAATTTTATATTTCATTTTCAGAGCCTCAACCCTAAGGCTCTGTTCGATTTCTTGCACCTGTAGCCATTAGCCTGTGCGCTGACCCAGGTCTCAATCTTTCTCTGTCTTCTGAGGCGGGATCTGCCTGCATCAGCTTTAGCCCTAAGTCCACACAGCACGTCTTAGACGCATAAGATGACTGTAATGACTTTCCTCATACAGCTGGACCCCCAGTGCTCCTTCGTTCCCTCCCCTGTTCTGGGTTGGTACGATTGCCTTTCAAATGCCCAGGATTGAATGTGGTATTTGCCTTCTTAAGGAAGAGAAAAGACCAGGTACTGGCAGGACTTTAAG
>NW_004444131.1:1425536-1427353 GCF_000243295.1 Trichechus manatus latirostris
ACCGCATCACCATGGCTTCTTGTCTTCAGGACACCACCCTCAAAATGGATGAAAGTCAGTTTTCACATACTGTTACAACTGAGTAGTGTCGAGGACGTGGGAGTGAGACTGCTAAGATTCTTGTCTAGGTTCTGTCATTAACTTGCTGTATGATCTTGCATACCACGAAGACAGAATTACACTTAGATATCGTCTCTGCACCTATTCAAAGTAAGGGATTTAAACAAAATGATATTTGCATTCCCTTTTAGTAGCACACTTAAATTTGAGATATCTTAGAAAAAAATTTATCCTTTAGACTATAATTATGAATGTTGGTTCCAAATTGGCATTGGCATGAAATAATAAAACTCAAAATCGTAAGCAAAATGGAAGTTGCATGCCACACAAATTAATTTCTTTTCAAGTATAGTTCTATCTAAACAGTTGCAGTGCTTCCAATATTGCCTTTCCAGTGATGCTTCCTCATACAAATCTAAGAGGTTTCTTCAAGTATCATATTTTCTTTAGGGTGTGTTGACATGAAATGCTAATTAGTAAAGTTGACGAAGATTTTACAACTGAATTAAGTGGTCAATTTAACCAAAAAGACTAAAATCACCAAGGTAATTTCTAAACAGCAGAGCAACCAGTTAAAAACATCCAGGTATTTATCTGGCACACAGTTACTCTGTTTTCCCCAAGTCATGTCCTTCTTTAAAACAAAAATAAACAAAAAACAAAAGACCGAGTTTAACCCATCTCTATATGTTTTTCTCAAATGATTTCGCGCAATGTGAAAAACCAAGGTACTAGAGAAAGCATTAGGAAAAGTTTCTCAGGACACAGTAGCTTTGGAACCATAGACTTTCTGGGTGGAAAAGACCTATGATATGTTAAGCAATAGGATGTAAAGCATTTATTTTAGGCAGGAAGTAGACGTCAATGCGGAATCGGGTAAAATAACAAAGGCTCACCTGGCAGAATTTTTTGAAGCAAATTGTCTCCCTTCCGGATGAATGTTTTAGCTAAAATAGCATGTTCATATTCGTTGCAATAAACACACACACATGCGCGTGCACACATACACGCACACAGCACACCTGGGGAATAAACATTCAATCAAACAGCTGTATTTTCCCTAAATTTGCCAACATTATATTTTACATGCATCATTCCACATTTGGATAACCCAGTGAGATATTTCTGTCAGTTCTCTGGTTACAGATTTATAAAGTATCATTTTATTGTAATTTTGGCAATTTACTAATGATCTGAATGAGTTAATACACTCCCTAAAGTGTCTGGTTTCTAACCACAGAGTGTTTACAATCAGGGTAACCTGGCTCAATGTATGTTCTGGATTAGCCAGTTTAGCAGATGGAACCCATTTTGAATCCAGCATTACAGATTATAAACCTGTTAGAAACTGGCAATTTTATGAAAAATCAACAACTATTTCATAGGAGATACCTGTTTCCACACTCAGTACTTAATATAAGAGAATGAAAGATTTTTTCCAGAAAGTTTATAAAGAAAAAAATTATATATGAAATTGTTAAAATAAATGATATTCTAAAGCATTAAGATATTTACTTCAGTCTTTTTTTATCTTGAAAAATACTTTCAATTTTGGGAGACCCTAACTTTAAAGACAAAGACAGAGTTTCAAGGACCAAATTCTTCTAATTGAATAAGCAAGCACTCAATTCTCCCACTCACAACTATTTTTTATTGTGCTTTAAGTGAAAGTTTACAGTTCAAGTCAGTTTCTCATACAAAATTTTATACACACACTGTTATGTGACCATAGCTGCTTTCCCTATAATGTGACAGCA
>NW_004444131.1:1428589-1430497 GCF_000243295.1 Trichechus manatus latirostris
TGGTCTACTTAGCTGGTTTTCTGAGACACAAATGGGGGTGGTGTGTATGAACAGGTGCTTTAAGAAAGGAAAAAGTGCAACAGGAGCATAAGGCTTTGTTGCTAGAAACATGTCTCAAAATTAAGGTTAAAATCCGTAAAGCCACCTAATTGCTACTTGGAGTTGACTAGCTTCATGTGCTGAATATTTAACAACAGCACTTATTTTCTCTGACAGCATAGTTGTGAGTGAGTGGACATGATTGTGTGTGTGTGTTGTTGTGGGTATGTTTTGATTCAGTTTAGCTCACTTCCCTACCAAGGACTTTTGCTACTGGTGTCTGCTTTTAAAGTTCCTTCAGTTAAGACAATAGGCAAGTGGTAACTTTGGCGAAGGGTAAGACAGTACACCAATACTGGGGAGGTCAACACAACCTGACCAAGGCAAAGTCATAGAAGCTTCATAGATACATCCCAACTGCCAGAGGGACCGAACTACTGAGCTGAGGGATGGGGACCATGGTCTTGAGGGACATCTAGCTCAATTAGCATAACACAGTTTATAAAGAAAATGTTCTACATCTTACTTTGGTGAGTAACATCTGGGGTCTTAAAAGCTTGTGAGTGGCCATCTAAGACACTCCACTGTCCCACTTGGTCTGGAGCAACGGAGAATGAAAAATACTAAAGACACAAGGGAAAAATAAGTCCAAAGGACTAATGGACCATAACGACCACAGCCTCCACCAGACTGAGTCCAGCACATCTAGATGGTGCCTTGCTACTATCACGGAATGCTCTGATAGGGATCACAATAGAGAGTCCCAGACAGAACTGGAGAAAAAAGTAGAACAAAATTTAAACTCTTAAAAAAAAGCTGACTTACTGGTCTAACAGAGACTGGAGAAACCCCAAGAGTATGGCCCCCGGACACCCTTTTAACTCAGTACTGAAGTCACTCATGAGGTTCATCCTTCAGCCAAAGATTAGACAGGCCCATAAAAAAAGCAATAATACACGTAGATCAACCATGTATATGAGATTAAATGGGCACACCAGCCCAGGGGCAAGGATGAGAAGGCAGGAGAGGACAAGAAAGCTGGATGAATGGAAACGGGGAACCCAGGATCAAAAAGGGGAGAGTGTTGATATGTCTTGGGGTTGGCAACCAATGTCACAAAACAATACATGCATTAATTGTTTAATGAGAAACTAATTTGCTCTGTAAATCTTCATCTAAAGCACAAGAAAAAAAAGAAATATAAAGTTCCTTCAGTTAGAAAAGTGTTGAAGTCTTTAATATTATTCAAGAGAAATAAATAGAAGGCAAAAGGAAAGTTAGATAGTTAACTCTAGCTTCTCTCTTCTGGAACATTCCTTTTCCTCACACCTCAGAATTAACATCTGTACTAGAAAATGTAGTGGAGAAAGAAGGAGCTTTTGCTTGAGGGGCTTGCTGCTGTACTTTTACAGTTACAGAGTGTCTTCATGGAAGTTTCCTTTATTCTGTGTGATTAATCCATGAGCGGGCTGATTTACCAAACAAAACAGGATGTGGTTTAGAAGCCAACTGCTTTCTGCTCCTTTGGGATAAGTGAAGGCATAAATAATCCAATGCCAATATTTTTCTCACAGGAGACAATGTCTCAAAATTTGGAGAAGAGTAGAGCTCCAGCTTGAGTTGATTTGTCAAGTAATTGTATTTCTAAAGTCACCAGAGGGTGTGGTAATCGATTAGTCCCTGGTGCCATTTTTATTTCATTAGATAAACAAAATTCATATCCCACCCCAGCATTATATCTCTTGCTTTTTTTTTTTTTTTCTTTTGTCTCCTGGCATTTTAATCAGGGAAAAGTTACAATTGTTTTGAGGAAAGCACTCCCAAGGGCTTTAATTAAAGTTAGAAGGATAAATCTGTTTACAGCGTGGT
>NW_004444131.1:1430931-1432383 GCF_000243295.1 Trichechus manatus latirostris
TGCCTCTAGGTAGGTTCGGACAACCGACCAGCACCACTGATACACTGAGTATTTTCTTTGAATTCATGATTGTTTAACCAGAAACAATGGAAGAAAAAAGATTAAATTGATAATAAGATAAGCATCTCCAGGACACCCGATACAGAATGGGATACTATGAAAAACTGGATAAATTTCAAAGTGTGACAAACTTTGTCATTGACAATTAAGAAGTTTTAGCAGCTCAGGATATGGAGTGGCCTTTTGAGCAGGATACGATTGTGCACCTACCCTCCAAACCGGAACTTCCTTCACGCTGCTTCTCGCTAACCTGCTCCTTGCCTTGTTTTAAGCATTCTGGCAGACAACAGGTCTCACAGGAAACACCGATGTGGACGTTCATATCAACAGTTAATGATGCATTGTTTTTTCATGTCACTCAGTAATTTCCTAGACAAAACAATAGGAGCCAAAAGACTGTTCCTGTCTTGAAGGGAAGTCAGCTGCCAATATTGCCTTATTAATTTAACACATGAGAGTATTTGCTCTTGCTGTTGCTACAGTAACATGTTTTGGGGGACATATTTCATGCAAAATGTGAAAAAGCTGAAAAAGAAAACAAATACTCTCCATATACTCATGTGCATAAAAATGGAAATGTATGTGCGGTAGTGTTTCTAAGATTAGAGGTAGATACCTCTTGCCTTCAGTCTAAATTTGTTAGTTAATTTAGAGAACATCCAGCCAATGAAAACAACAAGCCAGCCACTTCCAAGGAGTTTCAGAAATGCTGGAAACACACAAAATTATTCATAATTAGGTGATCAGTGGATGATAACAGCTTCCACCGAGTACTCAGACGCAACAAGCATGTAAATGAGCCCGAACTCTGAAAAAAATAGAGAATTTTTACCACAGGGTGAACCTGATGTTGAGCTTCTCTGACATTCACCTTTCAAAGGCATTCAGGAGCAAGGTCCCTGCGTTCTAGGTTTAGAAACAGTCAGCACCCCACCCGTCTCAGCATGAGCCTTCTCAGTGTGAGGTAAAGTTTGAAAGGAGGTGACCGCTGCTTCATAAGCTATACCTGAATTTATATGGTTATGAATAATAAAGATACAGCAGAATGAAGTATAAAGAAGGTTTTGGAGTCAAACAGACCTTGGTTCCAAGCCAGATCACTTACTGTGCCCTTCCTTGGGCAAGCTTCTAATCTCTCTGAACATCAATGTCCTCAATTTTGAAATGGAGATAACTGTATCTCCCAATATTGAAATGAGGATTGCTGTGGGGATTAAATAAGAACTATGTAAAGTACTTGGCACAGGTCAGGCCACACAGTAAGCACTCAATAAATTGTCACTATTCTATTAATGACATAATTCCCACAAGTGCTCATCACCAAGTAGTTCTAGCTCTCCTTCCAGCACGTGTTAAATTGCATCTCTATCGCCCTTTGGTTCAGTGGTAGAA
>NW_004444131.1:1438812-1472281 GCF_000243295.1 Trichechus manatus latirostris
GCTGTAAACTTTATGGAAGTAGATTACTCCATCTTTTTCCTGAGGATTGGCTGGTTGGTTCAAACCATTAATCTTTCAGTTAGCAGCTGAGTGCTTAACCACTGCGCCACCAGGGCTCCTTAGCTCATCCTAACACCCTGATTTTTAGCCTGTGCAGATCCTGGGCTTAGATTTTCAATTCTTGGCCAACCTTTGAAAACAAAAACAAAAAACAAAAAAACCCTGATATACCTAGTAACTTCTCAATGCATCCAAATTAACTGATTTGACTGAATTCAAATTTTTTTATCTCTACTGCCATCCCTTCACTTTCTAGCAATCCTCACTCTCTGTGTGTAGATCATGCTTCATCATGAAGAAAGCCAGGAGGATGACCCAGTAAGGGGAGTTGATATAGACAATCTACAGGGTATCACATTGTAATGGTAAGCAGCTGTGCATTATGGGAAGAGGATTTTGTTATATTGGGCTTTGTTGGCAGGAGAAAGCATCTCAGAGGATGTAACTCTTGCCGTTTTTTGCTATTTTTTTTTCTCCTCAGCTTTAATCTTGGCCTCAGATTCTTCTGCAACAAGTACGGGTTCTTTGCCAGCTTTTCATTCTAAACGTGGCCCTACTACCAATTCACCACTTTTCTCTCTCCCATAGAGCGCAAAGGTGCCAGTAACATATGCATGAAAATATCTTGCTAGCGCCATAAACTCAAGTCTTTCCTTTCCTCAAAAAGAATTTGATATCTGGTCTGTGATTTTATTTATTTTTTTGGTCTGCGATTTTAAATGGGAGATTTTGAATCCATTCAAATATGCTCATTTTCGCTCCATTTAAATTCTATTATTCTGGTTTCATAATCTTTCTTTTTCTTTAGTTTGTAGGCAAACTTTTACGACCCTAATCTTTGGGGTCGTCTCTGATGGCCATAGCCACTGACCTTACCAAGAATATAAGCAAGAAAGGGAAGCTGTGATCACCCTTTAAAGCTCTGGCTGCTGGTTCTCCCCTCTCCATGATCACCCAAGTCCTCTGGAAAGGGCAGGAAGGGGAGTCTTCTTGAAAGCGCAAACAGAAGAGAACTTGTCTGGGGCAGACTCATAATTTTGAGAGTCTCCATGACTCACTGGTTGATAATGTTTTAGACATACTGGGTAAATCTGCCTTCTATTCTTTGGAACATTGCCCCCGCACAGCAGCATGCAACTCTATTCAGGAGCCCTCAAGACACGAGAGGGAAAGGCTTCTGCAACTATAATACAAAGAAGTATTGAATTTTCCTGAACAAGAGCGAGACCTTTGCCTAGCAAGCTAATGCAATATTGATCTGAGCAAGAGCGGAAGAAGTACTCTTATCCTTCTTGTGTGTGTGCTCATTTGTGTATTTACATGAACACAGCTATTGGATTTCCTATTTCCATTATTGTGGACCCAAAGGCCCAGAAGATGAATGAAAAATGACACAGAAATAGAAGTATAACTCACATATTCTGAAAACTTCAAGCAAGTGAAATATGCCAAGTGATAACTTGGGGGAGAGTAGAACAATAATGGCCATATCTTCTTAGGTGTGGAGGTAACAGGATTTATGCTGTTTAAAAAATACCTGCAACTGGACGTGGTGTTACCACAGTCTTGGTATTTTCCTATGAATCTCTCTAGTAATTACAGTCCCTGTCACTTTTAATGTGGAAAAAAAAAAAAAAAGCAATGATCTACTATAAAAGGTACTTTAAAATGAGGTCTTTTGACTAAATAAACAAAAAAGTGAATCATTTCAAAGATCCAAGATAAATCATGTATACTGTTTACAAATTAATAATCATTTTGGTGGAGGAAATTTGGAGGACTAAATATAAACTTTGCTACTTTTCCCTCAGGAAATTTTTTTTTTTTGCTTATTTCTATCTATCCCTGTGGTTTTAAAAGTTTAATTTTAATATAAACGTAAACGAAGAAAACAAACAGAGCTCAATCTAGCTCTCATGAAACTTCTTCCTAAAAGCATTTCCAATTTCTGGAACGTAGATAAGACTGCAGTTCAAGCCCCGTGTCCAGCCTAGACGAGGCTGATGTCATCAGCCCTGATGTGGTGTGAGCTGAGCATTCATGTTTGGCTCCATAACTCAGTGTGAGCACTGTGGTATCAATCAGGGCAGCAGTGCTTAGCTCACGGCTCTCAAAGCACATGTAAACTTCCACAAATTATTTCAGAGTTGCTCCTTGAGAACACATAGATCTTCCAAGAAAGTGAAGGATGGAGATGTGTGATTCACAACATGCATGCCTTGTATTTTGAGTTTTGCAGTTAACTGCTTTTCTTCAAAGTCAGTCTGAATCAATGGGTAGCTTTCAGTTACTTAGTCATTTAATTCAACGTTTATGATAAAATGCAACATAAAATCACTTGATGCTTAAAAGCCTTCAGCACCCTCTGGTTGTTTTTGGAAATGATATCAAAGACTAAAAGCAATTTCTCTGGCAAAAGAACAGTATGCACTGAACTACTATGACAAAAATATTCCTAGTGCCATTGACAAAAAATCAGGGGAATGCAGTCTCTTATTTCTCCTGAAAAAGAGCTGTTTTGCTGGTTTAGGCTGGATGAGGCCAGGTAAATATTAACAAATACATAAACACATTTTTCATATCCCAAAGCCAGCTTTCCCTGGGAATAAGTCAAACGCACATGGGTGAATTGCCAGGCTGATAACTCTTATTGTTAATTGTTCCTCTTTTCAACTCAGTGATTTTCTAGAACCAGAAAATTACTACTTTGAAAAACCCTTGACACTAATAACAATGTGCTTCTTTCTGAAAGTATTCTAAATAAGTTGTTTCATTGGACCTCCTTTTCAGATGTCATTTTAAATGAAAGTTCTAGATAAGAAGGCTGAGAATTTGGGTTGTGAACAAATAAACCCATTATTAAATGTTTCAACTATTGTTACAACATTATGATAACATTGTTTTCCTAATTATTGGACTGAATACTGAGAAGCCAATCAGCATTCTGTTTGGGTTAATCTTATTACTTAATGAAGGAGTTTGGATAAGATCATCATAACTCTATTTATATGGTAAAAGAGCAAAGAAAAAGCTAAACAACTCACTCATTTACTCTAATGACAATATAAGCTTTCTCTAAACCCACATTTTCTCCAGTGATGTTCACTGTTGAAGAACATTCCTAAATTGAATTACACTGATAATTTTAAGGTCAATTGAAAGACTAAGGCAATGTCTTTCAGGTTGTACTTGCTATTCATTTACAATTTATTTAAATATTCTTTCCTCCAACTTGATAATAATATATGGCTCTATTTTATCGATAGTGATATATCTTTAACTGTATGACTCCTCAGAACTTTCAACCTACCCTTTCTAATCTGTGTAGCATGTACTCTCTAGAGAAATCTTAATATTAAACCAGACTAAACACACGACAAGCAATGCAGCTGCAACAAATTATTTGATATTATCTCCCTCTGTTCAGAATTTGAGTGTGTATTTTTGCCGTTCACCTTCTAATTCATAAGGATTGAATGGAAAACTTTCATTTAGATATCCATATGGCTACCTTCTCCATCTCCTTTAAATCTTTCCTCAAATGTCACTTTCTTAATAAGGTCTACCTTGAGCAAGACATTTAAAATTGCAACCCATACATCTGCCCTCCTGACCCTTTATCCTTCTCATTCCTTCACACTGCTTTAGTTTCTTTCCTTCGTTCCTTCATTTTTACTTCCTTCCTTCTTTCCTCTTCCCTCCCTCCCATCTTTCTTTTTGCTTATATCATTTCTCAAGGAGTCACCGTGAGTCAGAATGGACTTGATGACAACTAAAACAGCAACATTCCATATACATAATTCACTTATTTTTAATGTGCAATGTTTATTGTCTGATTGCTCCTGGCAGAATATACACTCTATGAGGGCAAGCCTTTTAGATTGCTCTGTTTGCCAAGTGCCAAGAACACTGCCCGGTACCTGGTAGGTGCTCAATAAATATTTTTTCAATGTATGAGTGAATTTAGATGATAGGATCAATTAGTATAAATCATATATTAAGGTGACTGAGATTGCTGAGGACAAAAATCCCCTAGAGGGCAGACAGAAGATCTGTCTAAATTAGAATTGCTCAAACATTCTCATTCCTTTTCTAAATGTCTCACTTTTTTTTTTTTTTTTGGTAGCATAATGGATGCACATTCACTCTTAAAATTTTATCAAGTACTTAATCTCTCTGGCCCTTAGTCTCTGCATTTGTAAAAATGAGGGGATTGATTTAACTGATCTCAAAGTTCTCAATCTCTGATAGTCTATGATTTAATGACAGTAGGCAGCTGACTAGGAATGAAGGTCTGACAATCTCCTTCTGAAAATCAGCCAATGAAGCCCTGTGGAGCACAATGGTCCATCTACAGCTGATCATGGGGATGGTGTCATTCTGGGCATGGAATCCAGGGCTGACTCGACGGCAGGTAATAACAAAAACAGTCACAACAATAAGGAGATCAGTGAAATTAGCACACTATTTTAGAGGGGAAAACTGTTCTGGTCTCAAGTCTATCTCTGAAGCAGCTAGGGGACCTTGTATAATCTTTCATAATCTCAGCTTTCTTATCAAATGAAGGAATTGGACTAGAGAATTGCAAAGGTCATTTTGAACTCAAATATTTCATCGCTGCTCTGTATAAAAAGCATTGCTGCTTTGCTTTGCCTCCTCCTCCTCCCCCCTTGAGCCATTCTTTTCAAAACCATGTATGTATCACAACATTGGTAAATGAATCCTGGTGTCCCTCTCCCCAGTCTTTCTCTTCTCGGGATGTTTCCTGTCGCTCTTACCGTCGGGAAATCCATCCCAGATTTCTAGCCGATCATAACGACAGAACATCCCCCCTGGAGGATTGGAGTCTGGTTCCAGGTCAAAGCTTTCAAATTCCAGGAGAATCTCTGACATCTTTGGCGCAAAGATAATATAAGTGCATTCCAGGCTGTTGGGATATTTTTCGGGGAATCCGGGGGACTTTATGACTCCACTAGGTGTTGTGTAGTTCTGGGAACACTCAGGACCTACAAGTGAAAGAGAATAAGGAGTAAAGTGACAATCCCACTCATATGGCTTCACCAAGAAATAACCTGGGCAAAGACAACTTTCTAATAAAAGCCTACCATTTTAATTACTCAGCCTCTTCCTATTAGTGATAGGTATGGAAAGTCAACTTGAGATTTATTGTGTTCACCTTCGTTTTCCATTTGTGTGGAGCAATTTAAAAACTTCTGCTATTGCCGAAAGAAAAGAAATGACAAATGTAAAATCATGTGGGAACAATGAATGAGTAAGCTGCAGAAATCTCGACAGAGCCCTAGAGAAATAATTATAGCCCCTTCAAGCTTAAATCTTTAAATCTTAAGGCTGACAGCTCTTTATTGGTGAAATAGAACATTTGTAAAAGTGAGAGAGTGAATTCAGTGGAGGGAGTTTGGGTTTCAGATTCCTACACCAGTGACTCAGTAACTCTGCCAGATGTGACCTATGCCTCTTTGACAAACTAAACGTGAAAGGTAATTCGTACATGGACCCAGGGTGAGTGACTCATTCTGAGTGCTGTTGACACAGGTGTGCTGGTAAAGTGCGGCTGTTAGTGAAGGCCTGATAAACTGTGATTACAGGTCGTGTTGCTAGAAGTCGCCTAATATCATTGTTGACATCCTAACCTTCCCCAAAGTATCAGATACTGTATTGTATGCCATTCTAGATTGTTTATTATGGAAACGTTGGCAATAAGGGTAATATGTGTGTGTGTGTGTATGTGTATTTATAATGTGTAATTTTAATGACTGTTCAGTGTTATCAAGACTTTACAAATTATGGTGGTTTGTAATTTAAAATTGGTCAAGGGCATACACATATAATGCAAGTTGACCTTCTGACTGTATGAATGACCACAGTTTCAACTGATGGTATCCAGTGCTGAATGGGGAATTCACTACATGACTGAAAATGTCACATCTATCTGGACATAAACATACCAACTCCAGACCACCACCACCACCACTGCCAGGACTCTAAGATAACTAAATTTAAGGATCTGTGTGAATCAGAGATGACTTGACCCTTTTGAATCTCAGGATCAAACTTGGAGGTGTTCAATTAAACAGTTCTTTTCCTTAGTCATTAAACTGTGGATTTGCCCATTTTGGTGACTCCTTTTTGTCTCACTGCCATGTGCAAGCAGAAGGGCACTCTACAATGGCATGCATGGAGTCAACCCTAAAGAAGGTAGTTGGGTGAAATTTTTCTTAACTACATGTTCTCCAAAAGCGCCAAGCAACTAGAAACAACTTATTAGGCATCAATACAGATTAAATTTAACCAGCCAGGTCTCTATTTTTAGTGGCTCAGGTCAGGAAGAGGAATCTCCATTTTAAGCATCTGGCAGCCAATTGAGAAGGCAAATCAATTGTCTTCTCTCTGTGGGCATATTAGATAGCCATGGCATTGAGGAGACTCAAAGAATACTTATTATATGGGCACAATAAGCCTGGTTCACAGAGGCCTGATTTGCTTAAATTAACTCCCCAAACCTTCTTGAACAGGCTCACCCTTCACCATGACTGCCTCAAATACTTATCTGCTTGATTCTGGTTAAAAAATTATCGGCATGTTTCATTTTGCCACGTCAATTCCAGTTAAAGAGATTCTGGAATGTGCTGTACAGTGTATAATCTGTTTCTAAGCTACTCTGGTGGCTTCTGACAGGACACTATGTCAATTTAAGTCATCAAGTCCCAAAGAAAATACAGGACACTGATAACCCTTTGGAATTTTATTTCCAAAATGTGGGAATTAGTGACACTGGAGCCTCCAAACCTCTTCCCAGAGGGTGTCGGGGGAGATGCTTGGGCTGGGTCCTTGTAAGGCAAAGCAAACAACAGAGTTTAATGCAGGTAATAGTAATATTGTCACCTCTTAAAAAGATAACTCTAGGTGAGATTAAGACTTAATAAGAGAGTTAGGAAGAATCTTGATCAAAAGGGAGAAAATACAGAACAGAATTTAAAATTCTCATGGACTCCAGACTTTCTAGAACCATGGAGGCTGAAAGAACCCCTGAAACTATCGCCCAGAGATAATCTTTAAACCTTAAACCAAAAATATCCCCTGAAGTCTTCTTAAAACCAAACAATAATTTAGCTTAACTAGTAAAAATGTCTGCCTTGAGCATTATGCTTTTAAAAACTATTGATATGGGATCAGGTTGATAACAGCAACTGAAAAGATTAGATAGGAGCTTTAGTGGGCAGTGAGTTGACATTAATGGAGGAGGAACAACTCAAAAAAGGACGGTGCAAATGGTTGCACAACTGGAAGAATGTAATCAATGCCTGAAATGTGTATGTAGAAACAGCTGAATTGGTGTATGTTTTGCTGTGTATATTTGTATATTCTCTACAACAAATAAATAAAAATTGTAAAAAAGACTTAATAAGGGGAATTTTAAGAGCATAATTTCAAATCAGTGAATTTCAAGGCTTTCACTGTGCCCTTGTCATGCCAAATACTTTCAGAAGCTAGGTCAGGTTTTCTAATATATTTTGATAAAACTTGGGGAAGATCCATGAGGTAATGGAAATAACTGGGCTGAGCATCAGGAGATCTGAGTTCTAGCCCCACCTTTACCACCAACCTCCTGTGTAACCTTGCAGGGGGGACTCCTAACCTTTCTGGTCCTCGGATTCTGTGCATAATGAGTGGGAGTTGGACTTTAGAATTTAAAAAAAAAATTCCTTCTAAGTTAAAGATTCTGTAATTCCCTAGTTCATCCATTACCTACCAAAATTTGTTATAATATTTTCTTATTTACTGCTGTATAAGTTTACCACAACTGAACTAGCACCTTCCTGCAAAAGGACAATGGTGGGAATAGGTTAAAGAATACTGGGATAGACCCACCTTGATAAACAGGAGTGAAGCAATTTTGTTGCCAGCCCTGTGTCTATCTGGGAGTGAATGAGCTGCTGGTGTGAGTGGGGCACACACAAGCATTGGGAGCCAGTGAACACCATGCTCCCAAAGTCATTTATAAGATTGAGAGGAGCCTGCATACCTATAAGAATGCCACATTTAGTTGTTAATGACAACAGGATGAATAATAATAGTTAAGATACTCTATAGGCAATTATTAAATATACAGACCGTTAAGCAAATAACGTATCAAGTCACCAATTCTACTTACAATAAATGCCCTCCTCATCCCCATCTAAAGATCCACAGAAAACTGCTGTAAACTTATTCCAGCATTTGGGCCTGGACAACCCAGGGTAAAGGGAGGGACAGGGCAGAGTGATAGGTGGAAAGGCTTGCGTTTCCTAGAGAAAATTTTAAGGTGAATGAGAATAACTTTAGGGCTAGTGGCCCATGGTTGCAGCATCTGGGAAGGGGCAGCTAGAAAAGGAAGTAGGGTACCTGGGGATAGCACTAGGGTTGTCCAGGTTGGCTCCAGGAGGAACGAGAAGAGGTGGAGACTGGCTTTGATGATGGTCAGGAAAAGAGGGTTCTCTAGAAATGCAGCCTAGAGACTCGGAAATGGCCAAAATCTCTCTTAGAATGGTAATCTAGTGCCGAATACCTCAAGGTTAACAGGTGAAAGATTAATTTCCTAGTTACATTAAGCTATAATGAATATAATTCATGTGTTTTAAAGAAATGTAATACTGCTGTACCCTGAAAGAGTACTATATAGATTCATGGATTCAATAATATCATTAAAATGATATCAAAAAATGATTATGAACCTGTATATGTCTATACAAATGTATTACATTGTTGTTGTAATCCATAAAGATTACAGTCTTGGAAACCCTATGTGGGAGTTCTACTCTGTCCTACAGGGTCTCTATGAGTCAGAATTGACTTAACAGCAATGGGCTTGATTTTTTTGGTATAAGTACTATAGTATGTATAGTGAGAGAAATAAAACAACAAAAGATGTATTCTTTGCATTTTTCAGGTGGTGCCAATCTAGTTGGAAAATGAAACAAGAACACATGAATAAATTTGAAAATATTAAGGAGGAATATATTAGTAAGTGGGAAATATGTGCATGTATATAGTATATATACGTGTATATATGTTCATGTATGTATACAGTATGCATTATGCATATGTATGTGTGTCTGTGTGTGTGTATGCATATGATTAATCAGAAAGAGCTTTCTGAGAAGAATACATTTACAGCCAGATTTCTAAGGAGGCAAGGGACATAAACCGGAAAAGAGCAGTGGCTATTAATTTTTTTTTTAATTGTACTTTAGATGAAGGTTTACAGAATAAACTAGCTTCTCATTGTTAGTACATATATTGTTTTATGACATTGGTTACCAACCCCACGACATGTCAACACTCTCCCTTCTTGACCTTGGGTTGCCCATTACCAGCTTTCCTGTCCCCTCGTGCCTTCTAGTCCTTGCCCCTGGGCTGGTGTGCCTCTTTATTCTCATTTTGCTTTATGCGCCTGTCTAATCTTTGGATGAAGGGTGAACCCCAGGACTGACTTCATTACTGAGCTAAAAGCGTGTCTGGGGGCCATACTCCCGGGGTTTCTCCAGTCTTTTTCAGGCCAGTAAGTCTGGTCTTTTTTTGTGAGTTAGAATTTTGTTCTACATTTTTCTCCTGCTCTGTCCGGGACCCTCTGTTGTGATCCCTATCAGAGCAGTCGGTGGTGGTAGCCAGGCACCACCTAGTTGTACTGGACTCAGTCTGGTGGAGGCTGTGGTACTTGTGACCCATTAGTCCTTTGGACTAATCTTTCCTTGTGTCTTCAGTTTTCTTCATTCTCCCTTGCTCCAGACAGGGTGGGACCAGTAGAGTGAGTATCTTAGATGGCCACTCATAGGCTTTTAAGACCCCAGACCCTACTCACCAAAGTAGAATGTAGACTATTTTCTTTATAAACTATGTTATGCCAGTTGAGCTAGATGTTCCCCAGATCATGGTACCCAAAGCCCTCAGCCTAGTAATTTGGTCCCTCAGGGAGTTTGGATGTGTCTATCGAAGTTACATGACCTTGCCTTGGACAAGTTGTGCTGGCTTCCCCAGGCAACAGCTATGAATTTTGAAGGCACCAGCTTTATCCATAATAATTGTAATAGATATTATTTATTGACACATATTCAGTGACAAGCACTGGTCAAAGGGTTTCCATTTCAACTGATCTTCACAAACACCTGTGCTAGGTACTACTATCCATTTTTTTCAGATGAGAAAACTGAGACTCTGAACATTCACAAAGATAGTCAGGGGCAGAATTAGGATTCAAATCCAGGTCTGCTCGATTCTACAACTTGTGTTTCTATCTGTCTCACTCTCTGAAGCAGGAAAGCCAGACTGTGTGGATTAGTAGGACTTGAAGTTGGAGAAGTACAGGCAGCAGGTGATATCAAATCTTGAGTGGGACACTGAGGCTTGACACAATAGGCAATGGGGACCTTCTTCTGTGGGTGTTTTGAGGACAGTGGCTGATGGCTGTTTGAAAAGCTGTGTGTAGGACAAAGTAAATGGGGAGAACCACAACTGGAGGCCCATATGGTTAATGGCAGTGGATGTGGAAAGGAAGCCATGACTCTTTGAGACCTTTCGATGAACATTCAAAAGAAGTAGAAGCCATATTGGATAGAGGGAGTCAAGTAGAAGAATAACGAAATAAGGTTTCAAGTCTCAAGGATGGTATTGGGGAGCAGGACAGGGAGACTCTGGTACTTTTTAGACTAACAGAAATGTGGGAGCTGAGTTCATTTGGAAGGAAGATGGAGATTTCTCACTGGCTTAGCAACAAATCTCTCTCTTTTCTCTTTCAACCATCTTCAGATCTTTGGAAACACTGAAAATGAAAGGCTATTCTTGGTCTCTTTTCTGACACCTTTTTTCTTTGATAGTGCCATATGCAGGTAAGCAAAAGAATATAGATGTACAGTTACACATATATATGTACGTGTATAATATTATTCATATAACGAACAGCTTTCAACACAAGAAAGTATGTACATATGTTATCACCTGTATATACTGATGTCATATGTATACTGTTCTTTATACTGAGGGTGTGCTTAGATAAATTTCTGAAGAAAGTTCTCTCCATTTATTCATATTCATGTGGGTAGAGCCAGATTTCTTAGAAATTTGAAGAAGTTGTACCAGTGTTCCCAGAAACTCCTTATGGCTCTTCTTTTTACTATTCTCAGGTGTTGATATTAGGCTTTTGCAACTGGCATGGCTAGATTTTTTTCTACTAAAAAAAACAAAAACAAAAACTCTTTCTCCTATATTCAAGGACAATTCATTCAAATCTTGAGCTTCTGTCCCTGGATCAGAGGTCCACAAATTAATGTCATCTTAAAAATGTAAATAACTGAAAGGCTGAATTTAACACATAAAAGGATTTTACTGGCAGTTGCTGAAAACAGTGACATCCAGATAAAGCTACATTGCTTAATGATTGATTGATATGTGTATTTAATCCCTCAAGGCTGGGAAACTATGACTCATTAGGTTCTAGTCCATCCCAATATATACCGCAAAAACATTGTAACAGAAGATTACCAAGTGACTGTATTGAAAGAGGTGACTGATTTTTTTATTCCCAATGGGAGTGCCATTTAAAGCAATTACTGTTTCTTTTCCTCCAAGAGGTTTTAACCCCCAACGAGCCCCTCTTAATAGAAAGCCTCTTCTTCTCTCAATAGCTTTAGAAACTCTAAGACTGGGAGGCTGCTTTGCTTTCCCTGGGAACTTCCAGTCTTGAATGTTGTAATAAAATAAAGGGGACAGGGTGTATATGGCTTTAAGGTAAGAAGAGGGACTAATGCATTTTTAAGAAATCAAGCTTCAAGAGTAGCTTAAACTAATTTTTGAAGAAGAAAGGTAATAAAAGCAAATGCTTTTAAAATAATTTTATAAAGTATATTCTTTATACAACACTGGTCTACACATCAAAATGATGCAATTTGATTCCTGAAATACGTTTTCCAATTTTAAACACAACTTTTCCATACAATAGTTAACTTTGTTGCAAAGTGTTTTCCAACATTTTTGTAATGGAAATACCTATATTTTTATGAGAGGATAAAATCATTACTCTCAGTCTTTCTTTTCACTTTGTCTGTCATGAAATCAAACAATGTCAATGAACATTTAGTCATACTTGGTCTATTATAAGTTATTTACTCACCTCTCTTGAAAATTTCATAACGTATGGAAAATCCTGCGCCATGGGTCTCATAGTCAGAGACAAATCTGATAAAAAGAAACTGCCCTGAAGACACTACAGGAGAAGGAGCTATCTTTCCACAGAACTTTCCCCATAAGCGTCCGTTTGCATTGTCTCCATCGATGACTTCCACATAGTCATACCTAGCATAGAAACATAGTAAGAAAGCATTAAGTTGATGAGAAATGCCCTTTTAATTTCCATAATTTAGAAACCAGCATTAACCCGTATAGTCTGTCAGAAAAAAAAAAAAAAAAAAAAGTGCAATCTGCATTCACCACTGCCTTAAGTAAAGAAAAATCTAGCAAAATGAAATAATTAAAATGGACTACATGATGTCTGTATACATCATCTGGCAACACAGAACTACTAAGAATAATGGTGTCCATTATACTTGCAGACAATGTCAGTGAAAGTAACCAATTAACAAGAAAAAGAAAAATCTCATGAGCACAATTCTCTATTATTAAATTGTGTTCCTTTGTCTTTGGTGGTGGGGTGTCAATACATAATGCTATGCATTCTTTTCAAACTGTGAAGTTCTTTTATGAATTCAAAATGTCCCCTTGGCTGGAGATCTCCAAGAACAATACTTTGATTTCTGTGAGTGACCCTCTAAACATATGGCCACAGAATAATAAATAGATTCTTTACTATTTAACTCAATTCCACCAACTCCAGACTTCTTAGAAAAAACTCCCTCAGTATCCACATCCAATGATTAAAATACAGATCATCTTCCCCCAACCTACACTTGGATCATAGAATACAATTTACCCAAGGAAAAGAGTTTACTTAAAAATGGAAAGTAACTTTGTTTATACCCACCAGCCTGAATCTATAAAGGAATATCATTGCTTGAAAATGAAAAATTATACGCTTGAAATCACCAAGTGATGTGATATATATATAAAAATCAGGCTTAATAATGATATGCTAATGAGACACACGATAAAGCGACAATAAAATATTACTCTAAAGATCGCATTGAGATAATAGATATGTTCTGACCTTATTTGTCCCTAAATTGTGGAAAACACTGCCAATAATCTAGCATCCCCCAGGAAAATAGGAAGGCTTTGGTTTGTTTGGTATTCTCTATTTCTTATTCTCTTGCTCTTCCCTCTCTTTTTATTTTCCAAGTCACTAGGAGCCAGATAATCCGATTTGTCTGCCATTTTTCTTCTAGAACTGACATGAAAACATTACAATGCATTCATTTTAAATCTTTATTTTATTTCTCTCTTTAACTTGGTTCCAAAGTCCTGAGATATATTAATTTCAGAAATGGCTAAAATATGGCAGTAACATAAACTATATCTGGCAATTCAAAAGAGATCAAAGCAGGGGATATCTTCGTGATGACCAATGTCATCTTTAACAATCCCTTTTCAAACGGTCCAGGACACATTACTTATGTTTACTCGGAGTCTCACGAGACAACTGCAAAGATGATCTCACTAGTTAAAGCGGACAGCTTGAGGCTCTTTAAATTAAAAATGACATCACCTGATCAGTTAAAATTGTGTGCCAGCTTTGTGTATACCAAGAAGAAAACAAAGCTGACATTGATGGAACAAAGCATTAACATATGTGAATTATTGTATTAACTGCATTTCCTCGGCTGCATCTGATATTTCCAGTAGTAGTCACTTGGCCTCCTAGCATCACTGTCCCTATTCAAAACTATGGAAATACACAGAGGAATTGTGCATTTCTCAATACTTTGTGAGATGCTTTGCATGTTAAAAGAAGAAGAAGAAGGAGGAGGAGAAATAGCAGTAGAGAAGGAGGAGCAGGATGAAGAACGCATTATGTTCGAAATCCTAACTAGCCTTTTACATTCAACTGAGGGCAGCTGAAAAGAACACCATGGCTGTATTCATTAAAGCCTAAGAAGTTGGCATTTATGGAGTAATTCCTTTTATCTCAACTGCTTCTTTGACAAGACAGGTCTGCATGTTTTGCTCCACGCTTTCATATAATTTAGCTGTGATTTGAACTGTTGACTGTGTTTGGGCTGGCTACTGTGCATCTAGCACTGCCATATAGGCTCTTTATTTGGATCTTGATATGTTCTGAATACTAAGTGGTCAAATCCAAGCACATTCCGCCTTCCAACTACAAATAAGAGAGGTGGGTCAGGCACTTCAGAAGAACTGAGGGCATTCCAGCGAGGAGACCTTTCTCCCAGGTATTCCAGAACTCAGCTAATGGAGTGCCAGTGAATTGCAACGGAGAAAGCAGTCAGTATTTTAATTCACATATCCTCCAAGAGTAAATACTAGGATCTCCTCTTGGCAACAGTGAGAGCTATCCATAAAAGAGGGAGAGGGATTAGAATCCCTTCCCAGCAAGAGATAAGTCATTGCATCGTTAAGTGCCAATTCTAGAAGATTGAATTATTCAGGGGATGCAAGACCTTACATTTGTAAACTGGAATGCTGCTATCATTTTAGCACTTCCCTTCAAAGGCTCATCCAGTGGGACCCCAAAGACTATCATAAATAGCAGTTCTTGTAAATATTCAGGAGGGCGTACGTGCACTAGTTGCAAAGGGTAGCAATGCCAAAGAAGTTAAGACAGTAGCTTGCAACTCCCTCTGGAGTTGGTACCAGTTCCACTCCAGAAGTTTCTCACTGGCAAACCTGGTGCCAGGAATGCAGCTGGTGTGCCAGCATCCCTCTCCAGGGACTAAACGTGTCACCACGGCAACGCACCAAGCCTGCTTTGGCCTGAGGCCCAGGATACTGAGTTTGCAAATTTTGGTCCCTCAGCCGGCTGCACGTTGCTCTGTTACTGCTGCCAGTGTGGCAAACACTGCATTTCTGGGAATGTCATGAGTCCCCTAGCAGCGACAGTGCAGACATGCAAAGGTGAGAATGCAGGCGCTTGTTTGACTCTCGTTCTGAACCACGTGTTCCAGCTGTTACGGGAGAAGCAGGAATTGTGCCCCAGGAAGCGATTCCCTGAAAGCTAGAGGAGGGTCAGAGAGGTGACTTCTCAGTTTGGAGCCCTGTGGTTTGAAGGCCACCACCCAGCTCTGTAAAGAGAATGTTCTAGGTGACAAGGATGCTGTGTCTGAATCCAAAGAGTAGCACCCTTCTGCACGGGGCCTGGAACCAGGGTTGCTTCCTTTTCTTGCTCACAGCGCAAATACAGGTTCCATCTAAGGAAAGCCCCTCCCCCCTCACCCCACTGCCACCACTCATCCTCCCAAGAATTTAAATGGAATGTGAATTTTAAAAAAATATTCAGGGGACAACCAGCCTCTACTCCTTTTAGGCATCCTCCATTTCTTTTCTTAATGCTTTCCCTTTCTATATTAACAATGGAAAAGTGGGTATACACTTGCTGGAAAGTAATGCAAAGATCCCACCATCCGTCAGTTTGTTGTACTGCAGTGGCTTGTGTGTTGCTGTGATGCTGGAAGCTATGCCACGAGTATTTAACACACCATCAGGGTCACCGTGGTGGACAAGTTTCAGTGGAGTTTCCAGATTAAGACAGACTAGAAAGGCCAAGACATTGATTTCCAATAATTATTCAATGAAAACCTATGGATCATGATAGAATATTGTCGGACTTCCTTGCTTTGGACATGCCATCAGGAGGGATCAATCACTAGAGGAGGGCATCATGTTTGCTGAAGTAAAGGAATGACGTGGGCAGGGGAGACCCTCGATGAGATGGATTGGCACAGCGATGGACTCCAACATGCTGCAATTGTAAGGATAATGCAGGACCAGGCAGTGTCTTATTCCGTTCTACCTAAGGTCACCATAAGTAGGAGTTGACTCATGGACAGCTAAGAACAACAACAATGCAAAGATGTCTACCTAAGCCTTTTGCAGTTAAAAGGCATTCTCCAGCTGTTTCAATTTTAGTGCATAACAGGCTTGTGAAGGAGCCCTGGTAGAGCAGTGGTTAAGTGCTCAACTGCTAACCAAAAGGTCAGTGGTTCAAACCATCTAGCGGCACCTCAGGAGCAGGTGTGGCAGTCTGCTTCTGTAAAGATTTACAGCCTCAGAAACCCTCTGGGGCAGTTCTACTCTGTCCTATAGGGTCGCTATGAGTCGGGATCGACTCGTCAGCAATTGGTTTGGTTTGGTTTAATAGGTTCATGTGGGCCTTTTCACTTGTGTCCCTGGCTTTGAATCCAAACTCCTTAAGCTAAATGGTCATACGTTTTTATATCACAAAATGTCTTGCTTACATAGTCCCCCACCCTCACTCTACATAAGATATATGCGGGTGGTGAAACAATTTTGAATCTTAATAGTAATCACGAGTTAGGTTTCCCATAAGAATGATAAACGAATAAAGCTTTCCTTCTAAGAATTCTTGAAAGGATTACCCAGAGATTATTATTGTTTTTTCCTTTTGGAAAGTTTGAATTATGGGTTTAGGAAAATGGTCAAGTAGGCGAAAAAGTGATGGGAAAATGAGCAATGTATTCAGTCACTCCAGGGAGGTTTCAGAGGCTTTATAGGTATGCTGTGCTGAATAGACGGATAGCATACTTTACTTAAGTCGGGTTTTCTCTCATGAGTACAAATGACCCCTAACTCTCTATGGTGGAACCCGTAAATGGAACGGAAGTTAATCCTGTGTGGGGTGTTGTCTGATACAGTGAGTTACTGCACCAGCCCCTCAAGGCTCTGGACGTTCTTGCATTAGTAGGAAGGGCAATTCTAGGAGGTAGTGTCTTTTAATCTCCTTCTAAGAAGATCTACCCCCACGTGCATAAATACATTAATAACGGAGAAATCTGATACCTGACATCATAAACCAGAGTGAGAAATTTTGTTGGCTAGCATCATTTTCACCTGTAAAAATGTGTTTGCTTGACTCTTTGGTTTATTTTGCACAAGGCATTAATAGCTATCCCAACTGAACAACCTGCAAACGATTACTCTGCTGCCATCCAAGAATTACCTTACATATTCCTGACAAGAGAACAGATATATATTTTTTTCCCCCAGTGTATTAGAGAGAGGATTTGGAAATAAAAATGTACAGTGATGGAGCTAGGAGGGGCCAAATTGGTCCGCATTTGTGCTTCTGAGAATTTTTACATGCGATTCATCCCCAAACACTTCTAGCCTGCTTGCAACATTCTAACTGTGACGTATGAAAAGCCTTCCAATGTTCTTAGCCTCTTATTTAGTAATTGCATTTTTAGGGATCTAGGAAGGAGCCCTGGTGGCACACTGGTTAAGCATCTGGCTGCTGTAAGGTCAGCAGTTCAAATCCACCAGCTGCTCCTTGGAAACACTATGGGGCAGTTCTACTCTGTCTTATAGGGTCGCTATGAGTCGGAATCAACTCAACAGCAATGGGTTTGGTTATTCTAAAGAAATTATCTGGAATAAAGTCAAGTATCTATGCAAAAAGTATTGTCCGAAGACCTAGTTATAATAATGGAAAAAAGAAAAATGGAAATATGGAAGAAAATAAGAACGAATGGTGGAGAAAATTAGTACATTCATATCATGGAATATTATTCAGCCATTAAACACCACGGTCAACAAAAGTTTTGTTTATAACATACGGGAAAAGCTTATGATATAACAAGTGAAAAGTCAGGACATAAAACTCCATATACAGTATACTCTCAAATCATATTCATATGCAGAAAAAGAACTGGAAGGCAATACACCAAGCTGTTAATAGTGGTTCCTTACTCATTTCTACATTTTTCAAATTTTTTACAATGGACAAGTGTTCCTTTACAATCATATAAACGTTATTCTGAAAAGCATTAACTAACCTCTATATAAAGTAGCAAATCAATACCTGCTTGCCTAGGTAACAATTTTATATTTCTTGGTCAGAAAGCACTATCTTTTATAGTGTTTTATCTGGAACTAAAACAAAGGCTTTGCTTTTTTCTTTTTCTTTTTTAAACAAGTGGATCAATGAGACTCTCTGTGTGTATTTTTTATTTTATTTTTTTAGTATCACAAAGTTAAAATGAATTGGACTTGATCTCATATTTTCTGAAATGTTGGCAATAATGCTTTACATTTGTACAGTAATTTCCATATTACAAAATGCACTCACATGTATTATCTGATTTAGTCTTTACAGTGATCCTAGAAAGGCAGATAGCAGGTGTTATAATCGAGAGGGAGGAAGGGACACATTGAGTAAGACACACACACACATACACGCACACACATACACACACATGTATGAAGGAATTTGCAACCTCTCAACATTGCCTACTTTTGTGTATAACTTGATTCCAATATCTGCCCTCCTTACTCCCTTTCATATATTTGGGGGAGGGAGGAATGGATATGGTCTTATTATTTTAGATTTAGTCATTAGCTACAGGTAGTTCACTTTTTCAATTGGTTATTGTTGATAGAAAATTGTCACATTAACCAATACTTCACTGATTTTTCTTAACTGTGTTTTATCAAACAAACAAAAACCAGTTGCTGTTGAGTTGACTTTGACTCATGGTGACCCCATGTGTGTCAGGGTAGACCTGTGCTCCATAGGGTTTTCAGTGGCTGACTTTTCAGGAGCAGATTGACACAACTTTCTTCCAAGCCACCTCTGGGTGGACTTGAACCTCCAAACTTTTGGTTAGCAGCCGAGTGGGTGAACCATTTGCACCACTTCTTAAAGCTATATAAATAAACATCTTGATGTGTGCAAGAGTATATGCGTGTGTGTGTGTGTGTGTGTGTGTGTGTGTATGTGTGTGAGAGAGAACACCCTTGGCCTTAAGGGGGTCATATAAGTTATGAATTTCAGTGGCATTGATGGTGTCCCACTGAATGGACTCCCTGCCAGAGTTGGGCTAGTCCTCCTACTCAGGCTGGGTGCTGAGGGACCACATGATTAACCCAAGCCCACCCTGAGCAATAGGGAGGAGACTATGGCGGGTGCTGGAGGGGTGCTAACAGGGCTGCAATTTTGTTTTCTCACCAGTGCTAGCACCCTGGGCCTGAACATAGGCAGCCCCAGTAAGGGCAGAGGCAGGTCAGAGCCTGGGTCATGCAGGCCCACACACTCCCTATGACGAGTAAGTGGGAAGGACAGGGCTTCTTGACCAATACCAGGGCTTAAGACAGCCTGGTGCACTCCTCCAAGATGGAGCTGGTAACACCCCAGATTCAGAGCAGGACAGAGGGCCTGAGCCTGAAAGTACTGCCAGAGAATGCCAGAGGCCTTTAGGATAGAGGAACAGTGTGGCTAGGGGTATGACCTGCCTGTTCTGCCAACTCCTAGCCTGTGGTCAAATGCCAAATTTCTATGAAAGCCATTCTAAAACTGTACAAAATTATAAAATTTTTGCTATTAATAGAATATTGCTTTGTTTATTATATTGCCACATTCCTTTTTAAAGTTTGTTTCCAAGTTGATAAAGTAAATTTTTCCTTCATTAAAATAAAGTCAAATACTTTTCCTATATATATGTCTTTCCTATGCATACGTGTGTATAGAAATATTTTTCCCCTATATATACACATTGTTGTTGGGTGCTGTCAGGTTGGTTCCAATTCATAGCGACCCCATGTACAGCAGAATGAAACACTGCCCAGTTCCGTGCCATCCTCACAATCATTGTTATAGTTGAGCCCGTTGTTGCAGCCACTGAGTCAATCCATCTTATTGAGGGTCTTCCTCTTTGTCGCTGACCCTCCACTTTACCAAGCATGATGTCCTTCTCCAGGGACTGATCCCTCCTGATAATATGTCCAAAGCCAAAGTATATGAGACATAGTCTCGCCATCTTTGCTTCTAAGGAGCATTCTGGATATATTTGTTCATTCTTTTGGCAGTCTGTGGTATATTCAATTATTCTTCACCAACACCACAATTCAAAGGCATCAACTCTTCTTCGGTCTTCCTTATTCATCGTCCAACTTTCGCATGCATATGAGGCAGTTGAAAACACCACGGCTTGGGTTAGGTGCACTTTAGTCTTCAAGGTGACGTCTTTGCTTTTTAACACTTTAAAGAGGTCTTTTGCAGCAGATTTGTCCAATGCAATGCGTCTTTTGATTTCTTGACTGCTGTTTCCATGGGTGTTGATTGTGGATCCAAGTAAAATAAAATCCTTGACAACTTCAATCTTTTCTCCATTTATCATGATGTCCAGTTGTGAAGATTTTTGTTTTCTTTATGTTCAGGTGTAACCCACACTGAAGGCTGTGGTCTTTGATCTTCGTCTAACTGCTTCAAGTCCTCTTGACTTTCAGCAAGCGAGGCTGAGTCATTCACACAATGCATGTTGTTAAAGAGTCTTCCTCCAATCCTGATGCCCTGTTCTTCTTCATATAGTCCAGCTTCTCGGACTATTTGCTAATCATACAGATTGAATAGGTATGGTGAAAGGATACAACCCTGACGCGCACCTTTCCTGACTTTAAACCATGCAGCATCCCCTTGGTTTGTTCGAATGACTGCCTCTTGATCTATGTACAGGTTCCTCATGAGCATAATTAAGTGTTCTGGAATTCCCATTCTTCACGATGTTATCCATAATTTGTTATGATCCACACAGTCAAAGGCCTTTGAGTAGTCAATAAAACACTGGTACACATCTGATTTGGTACCTTCGTTAAATCTTCAAAATCCCTGGGCAGCAGTACCAAATTAGTGTTTGACTGAATGACTGTGAGAGAGTGTGTGCACGCCAGGGGCTGGGAATGTTGGCGGTGTTTTGTAATTCTTCCTACCACACAGATCAAGCTCTGGTGGGACGGATGGAGCTGGGTTTTGGATCAGGTACTGAAGGCAGGAAAGATCATCTACTTGCATCACTTGATAGAACAAAGAGTAGTAGGATGCAGGGCAAGACCAAGGGCAGGACTGGGGAACTGAACCAATACTGGCTGCAAGCTTGGGACCCCCCAGCTCACAGGTATTGCTTGGCACAGTGAAAAGGAAGACAGGGTCCTGGAGTGAACCCACTCTCCCGATGGAACCAAAACCAGAAATTCCAAGATTTGTCCAACACACATGTCTAGAGACAGAAAAGTGATAATGGCTTCATTCAACAATAAAATATGAAAGAGTTCAAGATCTGAGGTAAAATAATAGTCAAAGTAGGTAATTTTAATTGAAAATATTTGTAGTCTAAAATTTTCACTTCTGAGGAATTTCACTTCATAATTAAGATTTATTGGCATGAAAGATTAAAAAAAAGCTTCATATGGGAAAATATTTCTATAATTTAACCCAGATTAAGAAACTCAAAGATACACTTTGAATGGAAGAAAAGGAAAGCCTCCCTTAAAACAACTATGCTTCAAGAATGATGGAGTTTTCCAGCGTCAGACTTGCAAAGTTCAGTATTTATAGAAAATTCACATGCCTTTAATTACTCTAAATTCAGTTCCCAAGTAAAACCGTGCCATCTGGAAGATATTAACATCATTTACAACTTGTTCACCTCCTTATTTCATAGAAAATTATAACTTCTTGCCAACTTTCCACTGTTCTCCAGAAAAAAAAAAATTACTTTTATGGATGGTCTGAAGATAGGTTTATATAGCAAGTCAAGTCATCAAGAAGTGACAGAGGGGTCTTTTGGACACATTTACTTCTTCTCATTTACTTTAAATCCTTATATCTTTAAGTGTGTATTTTTATTTTAAAGACTGTTTCCTCTGCTCCTTTCTCTCAGCCTTCCAAAGGAATAATTTTTTTTTTTTTAAGTTAACTGAGTCTCTTTTAGAGTCCCTGAGTGGTACAAACGGTTAACGTGCTCAGTTGCTATCTCAAAGGTTAAAGGTTTGAGTCCACCCAGAGGTACCTAGAAGAAAGGCCTGTCATCTATTTCCAAAAAATCAGCCATTGAAAACTCTGTGGAGCACAGTTCTGCTCGGACACACATGGGGTCACAACAAGTTGGAGTCAATTTGATGGCAACTGGCTGGGTTGAACTGGGAGCCTCTTTTACATGGTCAGAGGAAAAAGGGCTGAGATGTTCAAAGGGAACAGTATGGGATACCTGCCTGACCATCCAGCACTCAAATTAGCTGAAATAGGACAAGTGTGATCAGAGACAGTCCTTCCGCAGACCGTTTGCCCCTGACTAGCTGGGTGCCCCTGGCAGGTTACTTAACTAGACTCTGTGACCCTCAGTTGCTTGTGTGCAAAATGGACAGAATGATAATTAGAATGAAAGGGAGAATTAAACGAAATAATATATGTCATCCTCATTGTAGAGCTTGATCATCCCTTTCCAACTGAGGTTGGAATTCGAGGAGAAGGAAAGAGACAAATGCATAAAAAACGAAACAGAGCAAAGCTCTATTTTCCATATTGTGTACTACCACTTCACAATAGGCTGTAGTTTAGGTGGTGCAGGAAATCTAACTATTGTTATTCCCCAGGGGGATCTATCAGTCCAGAGATGACCGACTCCCTCAGAATATGACCATAACCTCATGTTCCCCAAAATACTATTTGGAATGACCATAGGTCTTGCCCTAGTACTACTGCCAAAACTCAACCAATTAAAGCAATTTGCAGTAATGGAGTTATAGAAAGCAATTTATGTATTCAACAATATGTTTTTTTAAAAAAAATCACTAAATCCGTTGAGTGTTTCCATTGATGTACCCAGCTGATTTAATGATCTGCAGTCGGATTAGTGCTATTACCATGCAGTTAGGAATTTGCTAAATAAATCCCCTTAACTGATATGGTGGCTGCACCAGGGTGCAACTTACAACTCTAGAAAGGATGCAACTCTGGCTTACAGCATCTCAGAGTCATAATTCTCGAGTGTCCCTTGGAATATGGAAATAAAACAATAAGTCTGTTTTAGACTATAGGGCCGAATGTACTAATTTTAGAGGTTAAAAAAAGAAATCCTCCTGATTAATTAGTAATTATTCAGTGGGGAGCTAGGTAGTTTTCTAATCAGAGTGACAGGAACTAAAAGTTGGCAAATATTCGTTTTTAAAGAGGCTTTTCTTTTTTTTTCTTTTTGTGGTAATTACAGTAGAACCTTTTCAGCATCAAGTAGGTGAGATTATTCATTCTGAAGTGGGAAATTCTCTTACTGTAAAATGACCATCGACCTTTTCTGGAAAAGTAGAAAGCGAAAAGAGCTGAGGGGAAAAAAAATGAGTTTAGTGACACAGATTAAATGGCTCACATTTTTAGTGGTATCAGTGATAAAAGCTGAATTTAGGATGGGCAGTGGACACTACCTCAAGAAAAAATGGTGCTGTTTTGTTCAGTAGAACCTTAAAGTTTACTTGAATTTCAAACCACAAGGCTAACCTTAACTAGAAACAGGATCTTTTTAGATACAGGCCTAATGCATTTATAATACTAGAATGAAATGCACATGAGGACAATAGATCATGTCATAGGGAGATTTTCCTTCTCCTCAATCCCTGATGTTTATTGAAAGCAGCATACTGTTTGCTGTAAGTCATCTTTAGAGTCTGATGCGTTTAGGCTTAGAGCATTTGCTCTTTTTCATTATTTGAAATTCTATTAATTCAGAAGGCAGCTGTATCCTTACTGTTGTTGTTAGCTGCCATTGTGTTGGCCCCCGACTCATGATGACCCCATGCACAACGGAATGAATTACTGTCCAGCCCTGTGCCATCCCCATGATGGGTTGTGAATCAGACAGTTGTGATCCACAGGGTTTTCACTGGCTGATTTTTGGAAGTAGATCGCCAGGCCTTTCTTCCTAGTCTGTCTTAGTCTATAAGCTCTGCTGAAACCTGTTCAGCATCATAACAACACACAAACCTCCACTGACAGATGGGTGTTGGCTGCACTTCAGAAGCATTGGTTGAGTTTTAGGTGTCTTACTACCCTAGCATATATTCTGTAACCAAAACTCAATTTATAACACAGCAAATAATCTATACAGTGAGAAATATTGCTGTGGACATAAAATACTTCAAATATCAACTAGGTTTGTTTCCATATGACAACATGTACACCAACTGAAAAACAGAATACTCAGAGAATCACTGATTATTTAATTGAACCACTGATTTACATGATTTTCATTTTATGTTTTTCACCAACTTGCCTTACTGACTGGATAATTAATTGGTATAGAGCAAGCTTTTAACTATCTCTGTGTTAGGAACAAGCTCATGGAGAGAAAAAAGGATTTTAATGACCTAGGTGGCCTCATGATTTATATGGACCTTAAAGAGTAATTGTGTGTTTAGAAGAAAGGAAAGCAGTGGCCATAAACATTACCGGTAGCCTAAAAGCAGGAGCACCTAAGTTTAACCATATGCCCACATAAAGAGTCGGCACGGTGAAATGAACTCTTGGATTGGAGCATGGATTTAACTCAACCATGAAAATATATAACTCCCATTCTACCATCTAAAGTACTCCCCAGCCCTTAGAGATCTTTATGGCAAGCTTACCAGAACGGAAAAGGGAATATGGCCAAGTTAGTTAAAATAAAATGTAGGACAAAGTGAACATTTCCCGATGTACTCTTCTCCTAAGCACAACATAAGCTAGAAAACAGCACAAACCCCTTGCCCCCGATAATTCTAAAGACTCAGCTATAAAAACAAGACAGGTAAGCACAGGAGAAGGAAGTTTGTGCTCTGCTTCCCTTACTTTGACTAATGATTCCATAAAGAAAAGGGAATTTGTTTTTCATCAGAAACCAGAACATATAATGATTTAACATTTCTCTATATTTAAGTCCAGTTTCTTTGAACTTTTCTAATGTAAACGGCTGAAGTTTACCACACTCTATCTTCTATGAATAAAAGTTTATTAAGAGAATTGATGTTGTAGATAAAGCCACAGAGAGAGATAAGAACAAGCAAGCATTTCAGCGTTTTACTTCTTGAATTATTTGGGGGCAAATAAGTGCTCACAAATGCAGAGTCTCTGGGTGATGCAAATAGTTAACACACTTGGCTGCCCGCTGAAAGTCTGGAGGTTCGATTCCACCCAGAGGCAACTCTGAAGAAAGACTTGGCTATTACCTTTTGGAAAAATCAGCCATTGAAAGCTGTAGGGTGCACAGTTCTACTCTGACATGCATGGAGTCACCATGAGTTGGAGTTAAATTAACAGCAACCAGTGGTGGTAAAAATGTGCATTAAAGCAGGTCCTTTGGGAACCCCTTTAGGTGAAATTTATTTAAAATACTGCAAGTTCTTGAAATTGCTGTATGTCTTTTAAAAAAATAGTCCATATTTCAGATATTTCATTATTTCTGACTGCCTTTTCCTCTAGTTATGGCAAATTACCTAGATCATACTATTATTGTTTTCATCATTTTCCAAACCACTGTGTTTACTCCTCATTTTTAGTAGGAAGTAGACAACTGGATTTCCTAAAATGTGTTCCCCAAAATACTAGTCTTTTGAAGTGCTTCGAGGAAAAAAAATTTTTTCCCCAAATCATTTGGGAAATGCAGCACATAGTGCTCTTTTCATGAAAACTCACAATTTATATCAGTATAGTAAAGCCTCTGAGAAGTCCTACATTTATGAAACCTTGACTTTACTTGGTTTATTTCAATGCATCCAAACTCATTTAATCACAAGACCCTTTAATTACATAATACCTGTGAACCTAATGTTCTTCAAAAAGGAGTTTCTATGTGCTATTTTGAAAAGGCATTTATTTTCCACTAGCCACAGGTCAGAAGCTAAAAAAATCAGGGAAGGACTCATCCTTGTAAACGATGACATGAATTTGAAAAGATGGAGCTAAGTTTAGCAACCTAATTCCTTCTCCTCGTCTGTCTTAAATGTTAGGAATTTAATTTCAATCAGTGGTTTGAAAACTGTTTTAGCAACAATTTCTGGCTAAACAAGTTAAATGCTGATACCTGAGACCATGCCTATCCTTGGTAAACTGGTCTCAACCAAGGCAGACAAATGCACTTAGCATAGTTTACTCTAGTTTGTCTCTCTGAGAGCTGGTATCTAGAATGCCCTGGTGTTGCTACTTAAAGTGACCACTATGGATAGAACTAAGCAAAATTTTGCAGTGGGAATAAACCTAAGAGATAGTAGACCAATATTGCATTTTATAGGTCCCTGGGTGGTGCCAATAGTTCACACGTGACTACTAACCTAAAGGTTGGTGGTTCAAACCCACCTAGCAGCACCACAAAAGAAAGCCCTGGTGATCTGCTTCCACAAAGATTACAGCCAAGAAAACCCTATGGAGCAGTTTTATTCTGTGACACATGGGGTCGCAATGAGGCGGAATTGACTCCAGGGCAATGGGTTTGGTTTTTGGTATTGCATTCTATAGATGAGAAAACTGAAGCCCAGAACACTGAAGTGACTAGAATAATATTTCAAATAAAGTAACTAGAAGATCTAGAACTTGCCACTGTATTACGATGAAAGACAAACTTTTTTTTTTTATGAAATGGGGGACATTACAACAGACTCAAGTGAAATAAAAAGGATCACAACAGAGTATTATGAAAAACTATACTCCAACAAATTTGAAAACCTAGAAGAAATGGATAAATTTCTAGAAACACACTACCTTCTCAAACTAACACAAAGTGATGTTGAAAATCTGAACAGACCCATAACCAGAGAAGAAGTTGAAAAGGTAATAAAAAAAACTCCCAACAAAAAAAAGTCCTGGCCCAGATGGCTTCACTGGAGAATCTACAAAACGTTTACAGAAGAGCTTGCACCAGTACTACTCAATCTATTTCAGAGCATAGAAATGGAAGTGATACTTCCACATTCATTCTGTGAAGCCAGCATAACCCTGATACCAAAACCAGGCAAAGATGCCATAAACAAAGAAAATTACAGACCAATATCTCTCATGAATATAAATGCAAAAATTCTCAACAAAATTCTAGCCAATAGAATTCAGCATCATATCAAAAAAATAATGCACCATGACCAAGTAGGATTCATACCAGGTATGCAAGGATGGTTCAACATTAGAAAATCAATCAACATAATCTGCCACATAAATAAAAGGAAAGAAAAGAATCACATGATCATCTCAATTGACACAGAAAAGGCATTCAACAAAGTTCAACACCCATTCTTGATAAAAAACTCCCAATAAAATAGTTATAGAAGGGAAATTTCTCAACATAATAAAGGGCATTTATGCAAAACGAATGGCCACGATCATTCTTAATGGAGAGAGGCTGAAAACATTCCCCTTGAGAACAGGAACAATACAAAGATGGCTTTTATCACCACTCCTATTTAACATTGTGCTGGAAGTCCTAGCTAGAGCAATAAGGCAAGAAAAAAAAATAAAGGGCATTCAAATTGGTAATGAAGAAGTTAAACTGTCCCTATTTGCGGGTGATATGATACTCTACGTAGAAAACTCTAAAGACTCCATGAGAAAACTACTGGAACTAATAGAAAGATTCAGCAGAGTAGCAGGATACAAGATAAGCATACAAAAATCAGTTGGATTCCTATACATCAATAGAGAACAATGAAAAAGAAATCAGGAAAACAATACCATTTATAATAGCCCCTAAAAAAAAAAAAACTTACGAATAACTCTAACCAGGGATGTAAAAGACCTATATGAAGAAAACTATGAAACACTACAGCAAGAAACCCAAAGGGATCTACATAAATGGAAAAACATACCATGCTCATGGATAGGTAGACTCAACATAATGAAAATGATAATTCTACCCAAAGCAATTTACAAATACAATGCAATCCCAATCCAAATACCAAGAACATTATTTAAAGAGATGGAAAAACTAATCATTAACTTTATATGGAAATGGAAGAAGCCCCAGATAAGTAAAGCAATATTGAAGAAGAAGAATAAAGTAGGAGGACTCCCACTAATGACCTCATAACCTACTATACAACTACAGTAGTCAAAACAACCTGGTACTGGTACAATGACAGATGCATTGACCAATGGAACAGAATTGAGAACCCAGATGTAAATCCATCTACCTACGGTCACCTGGTCTTCGATGAGGGCCCAAAGTCCATCAAATGGGGAACAGACGGTCTTTTTAACAAATGGTGCTGGCAAAACTGGATGTCCGTCTGCAAAAAAATGAAACAGGACCCATACCTCAGAGTATATACAAAAACTAATTCAAAATGGATCAAAGACCTAAATATAAAGCCCAAAACTATAATGTTCATAGAAGAAAAAACAGGATCAATGCTACAGGCCCTAATACACGGCATTAACAGGATACAAACCATAACCGACAACACACAAACTCCAGAAGAAAAGCTAGATAAGTGGGATCTGCTAAAAATTAAACACTATGCTCATCAAAAGACTTCACCAAAAGAGTAAAAAGATAACTTACTGGGAAAAGATTTTTGGACATTACAAGTCAGACAAAGGTCTAATCTCTAAAATCTACAAGAAAATGCAACACCTCTACAACAAAAAGACAAATAATCCAATTAAAAAATGGACAAAGGAAATGAACAGACATTTCACCAAAGAAGACATTCAAGCAGCCAACAGACACATGAAGAAGTGCTCACAATCACAAGCCATTAGAGAAATGCAAATTAAAACAACAATGAGATATCATCTCACCCCAGCATTACTGGCACAAATCAAAAAAATTGGAAATAACAGATTTTGGGGGATCGGAACTCTTATGCACTGCTGGTGGGAATGCAAAATGATACAACCATTTTGGAAAATGATATGGCTCTTCCTTAGAAAGCTAGAAATAGAAATACCATATGATCCAGCAATCCCTCTCCTAGGAATATATCCTAGAGAAATAAGAGCTGTCACAGGAATAGACATATGCACACCCATGTTCATTGCATCATTATTCACCATAGCAAAAAGATGGAAACAACCATAAACAAACTATGGTACATACACACAATGGAGTATTATGCAACGATAAAGAACAATGATGAATCTGTGAAATATCTCATAACATGGATGAAACTGGAGGACATTATGCTGAGTGAAATAAGTCAATCACAAAAGGACAAATATTGTATGGGACCTCTACTGTAAAAACTCATGAAAAAGTTTACACACAAAAAGAAACAATCTTTGTTGGTTATGAGGGATGGGAGGGGTAGGGAGGACGGAAATACTAAATAGACAATAGATAAGTAGAAACTTTGCTGAAGGTTAAGGCAGTGCACAGTACTGGGGAAGGCAGCACAGCTTGTACAAGGAAAGGTCATGGAAGCTCCACAGACAAATTCAAAGTCCCCGAGGGACCGAACTGCTGGGCAAAGGGCTGTGGGGACCATGGTCTTGGGGAACATGTAGCTCAGTTGGCATAACACTGTCTATAAAGAAAATGTTCTACAATCTACCTTGGTGAGTAGCATCTGGGGTCTTAAAAGCCTATAAGCAGCCATCTAAGACACTCCACTAGTCTCACCCCTTTGGGAGAAAGGGAGAATGAAGAAAACAAGATACAGGAGAAGAATTATTCCCAAAGACTAATGGACCACTACTACCACGGCCTCCACCAGACTGAGTCCAGTACAACTAGATGGTGCCCAGCTACCACCACTGACTGCTCTGACAGGGATCACAACAGAGGGTCTTGGACAGAGCTGGAGAAAAATGTAGAACAAAATTCTTACTCACAAAAAAAGACCAGACTTACTGGCCTGACAGAGGCTGGAGAAATCCCAAGAGTATAGCCCCCGGACACCTTTTTAGCTCAGTAAAGAAGTCACTCCCGAGGTTCACTGTTCTTCCAAAGATTAGACAGCCCCAAAAAACAAAACGAGACTAATGGGACACAACAGTGCAGGGACAAGGAATAGAAGGCTAGAGGGGACAGGAAAGGTGGTAATAGGGAACCCAAATTGAGAAGAGACAGTGTTGACATATTGTGAGGTTGTTAATAATTGTCATAAAACAATAATATGTGTACTATCTGTTTAATGAGAAACTATTTGTTCTGTAAAACTTCATCTAAAGTACAATTAAAAAAAAAAAAGATCATTGAGGGAAACCAGAAAAATGTTTTTAGTAAAAAATAGCTGAAGCTATTGTAGGATCATCCCTGGGGAGTGCAAACAATTAACACACTCAGCTGCTAACCACCAGGTTGGAAGAGTGTACCCACTGATGCCTAGAAAGAAAGGTCTGGCAATCTACTGAAAAATAAAAAAAAAAAACTTTTTTCTTGAGATGATGAAAAGAGTCTTGGAGATCACCATGATCTACTAATTGGAGAGTCTGAACCCTCTCCACAGCGTTCCTACCAAGGCTAGGCCCAAAAACCAACAGTAAGAAGAGACACACTGAGCTCGGATAGGGAGAACTAACGTCTTACATACTCCCCAATCCCAAGATATTGTTATGGTAAGCTTAGCAGAAACCTTGTTATTCTATCTTTCATGGAAAGAAGATGCCATTCCATCTTTGACACCAATTTTGATGATCCCCAGTCCTTCCTTACATTACCCTCTGGCAAACAGTTGGAGCTCAATACATGTTTCTTCCTTATTTACTGTAGCTTTCACCCATTGACTCTAAGACCACACTTAATTGCTCTTCCACCTGATAGACCTTCAGTTTTCTGAAGACTATCTTTTTCTTTTTACTAAGTTTCACTTCTCCATGATGAGTCTCTAACTTTTTAGGTATTAGAAAAGGAGAAAAATTTAAGAAATGTGTTTATTAGACTGTCACTAAAAAACAGGCACAGATAAGTAAACAAACAAAAAAATTTAACCAATTGAAAGTTGTTGAGGCATCATTATTTTGTAAAGACAGGGATTAAGCAAACATTTTGAAAATGTGTGTATGATTTCAAAGGCTCTGGAACTGGGGTTGTATCTGTGTTGAGGTGGGCAGGATGGATAGCTAGACTTCTGTTCTCTCATTTCCAACCCTTCTTATGGCTTCCTGCTGCCTCTACCTTTACATTCTTCAGTTTTCTGCCCTTCTTGTTGATTTGGTACGAGACATTGGTGCAAACGGTTAACACTCAGCTACTAACTGAAAGGTTAGCAGTTCAAGTCCACCCAGAGGAGCCACGGAAGAAGGCCCTGATGATCTACTTCTGAAAAATCAGCCATTGAAAGCCCTAGAGAGCACAGTTCTACTCTGACATGCATGGGATCACCATGAGTCAAAGTTGACTCAATAGCAACCAGTTTTAATCAAAAATTAGTGTTTTGCTATGGAAATGAAGAATTGGTTCACTGGAGCAAGGATCCAATGGAAAGCAGTACAGGGCAGAAGGAAGGAATGCACCAGGTTTCACCATGGATGGGCCCAGGAGTCAAAGAGCCCAAAAAAACACCTGGGTGACAACTTAGCACGAGCATTTTCTGCATCTACTTTGAGGGTTGGCTTTCTGATGCCAAAGAAAGAATTTAATTGATTCTGCTGAGTTTTCTTTTACAAACTAGTCATGCTAGCCAAGAACTCCAAACTTTGGACAGAGAACATTCCTAATTTTGTAACTATTTAATTTCAGTGGTGAATTTTCTCTTACTCCCTCAATCCTCACACTACCATGTAATTTCATGCCAAATCCTATAGCCCCTTTAACATTTTTTTTGTAATATAATAAGATTATCGCTATACTGTAAAAAATCACTTATTCAGCATACTTCTTTAATAACTCAGATTATAATAATTCTCCTTCCCAGACACAGGCAAAATACCCATTTTCACTAATTAAATACACACAGAACCTTCAAAATTTTTTTTAACCTTAAACCGAGCTTTTGTAAATTTAGAAGTCAAATAGCCTTTACATCAATTACTTACAAAAGACATCCTCCCTAATTATCTGCTGATGAATGTAGACTCTGAAACACAGGTTACCAAGTTTAAATACTACTGAAGCAGAAGTAATGTTGGATTTGGCAGTCATTAAAAATAATTTCAACTTGATGTTTTTCTAATTTTTTCCTCCTTAAACTCCAATGTCTTCACAAATACTTTTCCCTTAATGTATGACAGACATGTTAAACACAAGCTGTGTAAATGTTTGAACAGTAATAATATTGATCTCCTAAATGGAAATTTTCCATACAAATGGTAAAAGACTATTAGCCAAAGCTTTGATTTTTACTCTCATTATGCTTTGCAATTAAGGATAAAGTATTCTTAGCATATGTGACATACATAATTTTCAGGGAAAAAAGGACTAATCGCTTATATTTATGCAGCACTCTTTTCTGAGATGCTAAGAGAGCTTTTATGCTCGTCATTATTTCACAGACTTGGAAAGAGAGGGGGCAGGTAGTATTGTCTTACAAGGGAGACTGACTTTTCTGCAGCAATGTCCACATCACTATTAGAACAGTTAGTCGATTTTGCGAAACCACTGGTTTCACAGGCAATTCTTTACTGAATTGTCTAGCTAATTGACTGAATTAATTTCTGAATTCTTCACACAGTGTCCACAGAAGTGCCTAGAATATAATCAAGGGCCTGAGCTGCAGTATAGACAGAGCTGATTCCTCATCCTTGCATCTGGACTCGCTGTCAGTGGCCAGGAAGTGAATCAATAGCATAAATGCTATAGAATCGGTGTGAGTCTATATCTGGGGTCAAAAACACAAATTTTCAGCAGGAGGGCAAATGGAAAATAGCCAGTTAGAAGCCTTGGTTGGAGCCCACCAGCTGCTCCTCGAGAGAAAAGACCTGATGATCTGCTTCTGTAAAAATTACAGCCTAGGAAACCCTATGGGCAAATAACAACTTAACAATATGTTGGCCACAGGGGGCATTGTTGGTTCAGTGGTAGAATTCTCCCCTTTCATGCAGGAGACCCAGGTTGGATGCCCGGTCAATGCACCTCATGTGTATGTCAGAGGAGGCTTGCATATTGCTCTGATGCTGAACAGGTTTCAGCAGAACTTCCGGACTGAGATGGACTAAAAAGAAAGGCCTGGTGATCTTCCAAAAATCAACCAACAAAAACCCTATGGATCACAGTGGTCGATCTGCAACTGATCATCGGGTTGGTGCAGGATCAGGTGGCATTTTATTCCATTGTACATGGGGTCCTCATGACAGGGGCTAACTCGACAACAGCTATTAACAACAACAATGTTGACCACAGTCTCCCATTCAGAGCTGTCTCATGGCAGGGGGTAAGCCCTGGCTTTTCTAGGTGTCGCAAATCACGTAGTGCATTTTCTTCTTGCTGAGCCCAAGACTTTTAAAAACCATGTTTAAATCTGGTTAAAATACATTTCAGTGACAGTCTTAAATATATATATAAATAGTCAGAATTGACTCGACGGCAATGGGTTTTTTTTAATTGGT
>NW_004444131.1:1472485-1513387 GCF_000243295.1 Trichechus manatus latirostris
AGGTGTTAGCTGCATGCTTTTTGTTTGAAAGCATAGACTGAAGGAGACATCCACTGGCTAGTCCTGTGGGTCTCTGTCCCAGGTTCCTCCCCAGTTACTGTGCCTCGGATCGTATGAGCTCCTCTGTACTACCCTGATGTCTCTCATCTAAGTATAACTGTGCAGAGTTGTTCTGGCGTCTCTTTCTTAAAACTTTCTCTTTTCTTCCTTCTGCCAATTCATATCCCAGTCTTTCAAAACCCAACTCAATGTTCATTTGTTCTGAGAAGCTCTTCCTAAACTCAATCATCTATAAATGTTTCTTCCATTTGGATTTGTGAAACCCTTAGTTAGACAGTATAGTCAAAAAATTAGAAAATTGCCAAGTGTTACATTCGGATTATTTTTCAGTTGTTACCATGAACCAAGCCTCATTTATTTCCGTGATAAGATTGTACTTCTTGTAGGTAGAAAACATGCCACTCTGTGTATCTTACATTTTCCTGAGAATCAAAAAACAGTACTATTTCCCTGGAAATAAGTTAATGTTTATGGAGGAAATTATATACAAGAAAAATGAAAACAAACACAGCATAACCCAAATAGTCAAACTATTTTATAAGCATACTTTTAACAACATTAAACCAAGTCTTTTAAAATTTTTGGTAAATAATTCTGGAAGAAAGCATGTTATAGTTTGAGAATTTTTTTTTCTACAAATCACATAGATTACTTTGGGGAAAACTCAAGGCACTAGGTGTTGTTTGTTTGTTCCAATTACATTAAACTTATTAAAATAACCATCATTACAATAACATCTCTTTAGAAGAACACACCAAATACTTAGGGGCATAGTCTCATTTAGACGTTCTGGGACTTAGCTACCTAACTCCCATTAGTGATAATAAGTATTACGTCTGTAAATCCCCAGATGCTTATGTCAATCCTCTCTGTATCAGTTTCCACAGGTGGAATGAAAGTTCTAATGAGGTCCATGGTCTTCAAGACTTCTGTTCAGAAAAACAGTACGTTTATATCACAGCTTTTTTGCCAGTCCCTGGTACTGTTATGGATAAGATGACATTTATCCATTTCAAATTGCATGTCGAAGAACGTAATTCATTATTGTTTAAAGAAATGTACTCTACATAAAGTCTCAAATCCAACTGGAATTAGTGTGTTAGAAACATATACAAATGGTAAGTTTCGCTTAATGATGCTATTAATTATTTTTTCCCCATTATGTTTGCTCCTTGTATTATCACTTTCTTCTACTTCCTTCAATGAGGCGACAAGCATCAAAAGATTTCATATACTTTATCACTAATCTTCTGAACGTACATACAATTCATTCTCCTTTTCCTTAGCACGTGATAATAAAAATTCACAGCCATTTGTACTTAGGGTCAGGATCTGTGGAAGCCAACATTTAGACTATTTTTTCCATCATTTGAATTTCAAATTCTTATCCACAAATGCTTTTCACCCCCTTTAAGTCCAGAGCCTAAAGAGAATGGTACACTCTGGTCTAATAACGCTTTGTCTCTTGTGCAGCTTAGAGATGGAAATTGCAGTTTCGTCTTTTCTTTCTCCTTTTTAGTATCTGACTTCCATTAAAATGGAATATAAGTCCAGCAGGCACTTTGCAAGGTAAAGATGTATATAGTGCCTATAATGCCTACGTGGTCTATGTCTACATCTGCATGGATATGTGAGCATAAATAGAAAAGATTACCATTTTATCTAAGAAAAATTAATTTACAAAGCAACAAGGTTCCAAATCTGCTTATTTACACACAGTGTTGTCATTTGGAGTTGATTTTGCGTGCCTCTGGTACCAAGAGGTTTTCTTGTCCATAGAGGCCAGGGAGCGTGGGGCTGACTGACCCGGTTAATCCAAACCACAGGGCTGCCAAATGATTAGCTCCAGTCGTCAAATGATTAGCTCCGCAGCTCGGGTCACAACCTTGTCTGTCAGTAACGTGCACCCAAACTCCTTTAGGAAAGCTAAGAAAACTTGAAAATGCCATTTCTCAAGCAAACTTGGCGCAATTACGACAAACCCTGTATTCTCTGCACTGCTTCTCATAGGAATCAGATTTCCAGTTTTTGTTAAATTAGTTTCATATCAGTCAATACTTGTTTAAAAACATGTCATAAGACTCTGTGGCTTGTGCATGCTTCAATTACCTCTGATTATTACATCAAGATTCACAAACGAGATACCAGAGCCACTCATATTTACCGGAAAATGCTATTGAAGCAACCTGAAATTCAATTTCTGAGCAGATTGCAATAAACTATTAAGACACAGCGAGGAGAGAGGAAGTTGGGCCTCGGGGTGTGCTGGGCCATTGTTAAATACAAGATGCATCTCACCTAATAATTTAAACCTGGTCTTGTGGCCCTGACATTTTTAATGCCTTTTTTATCTCTTTTTTCTGGCGCTGTTTCCATTGCCACTGTAGGATGCATGCATAACAGGTTATGGATTAAATACCAAGCCTTATTCTGCCAATAGCACTTTTAGAAGGGTAAAAAATGATTGGGTACTTTAATAAAGAGTCATGCCGTAGGTGTTCACAGAAAGCAACGTTTATTCAAGGCTTTTAAAAGCTATCTGCTTTTTAGATACAAACCAATCCATAAAACTGCCACGATTAAAATTTTCAGCCACTATCTGAGCACTTTGGTAGACTGATCTGACATTTTTGTCAGCACAGATTAGGATCCCAGGCCTCACTAATACACTCGGGTTCTAAAAATTAATTTAACTTACATAATCCCCACGATATGCAGCCAGTGGTTGCCATTGACTTTGTGACTCATTGCATTTGGATTAAGCTAGAAGGTTAAGAATTTTATGCTTAAGACAGCTCTGATTCTGACGAACAGAAACAAACACATATTTCTCCCATCATTTGTAACCTCAGGGCAAGAAAAAGAAAGCCACAGTAATTTGGAGACAAGACTTTTCCAGACAACTACGAGTAGTAGCAACCGTAACGGTTACTAAACAGAGCCATGTTGTGGAAACCTAGAGTGTGGTAAGAAATTAGTGGGAGCACATCAAGTGGGCACAAATACACACTTTTTCAAAGAGATAGTATTGGCGTGTTTTCTAGAAAAAACTCAAAGAGCCTGAAAACTTGTTTATATTAAATGTTTAAAACGTGGGTTACAAAGTGTTTCCTGGAAGCAGAGAACAGACCTGGAATTGACCTTGAAAATTATCAGGCTCAATTTCCTTATTTTTAAATATGAAAACTGAGGCTCAGGAAGGTTGCATTGTCCAAGATCACTGAGTTAGTTTTAACATCAAGGAGACCCACGTCTTCTGGTTTTAACATCAAGGAGACCCAGGTCTTCTGAATCCTCATTCAGTACATTTCTACAGACTTCCCAAACATTTTTTTCCACTTGCATTGGTTAATTAAGAATGCAAATACCCTCTGCTACCTATTTTTGTCCTAATTTTTCTTGAAAAATGGAATTCTACAGTGTCAAACTCTAGACTGCAACCTCTTTTATTTTTCTAGCATATTTTGGAAGTTTAACTAAGTGACTAAAAAAAAAAATTTATTAAAAAAACAAAACATTTTCAAGGGTTCTCATGGGCTTGTTATTGTTAGTTGCCATTGAATTGGCTCCTAACTCATGATGACACCATGCACAATGGAATGAAATGCTGTCCACTTCTCGCCATCCCCATGATCAGTGTGGACTAGACCCTTTTGCTCCATAGGGTTTTCATTGGCTGAGTTTTGGAAGTAGATTGCCAACCTTTCTTCTCAGTACATCTCAGTCTGGAAACGTCACTGAAACCTGTAGCATCACAGCAACATGCCAGCCTCTGCTAACAGATGGGTGCTGGCTGCGCATGAGATGCATTGCTAGGAACTGAACCCAGTTCTCATTATGACAGGCGAGAATTCAACCAATGAACCACCACTGTCCCCATTCTGATGGGTTTAGTTCATTCTTAATTTCAAATAAAGGTGGAGAAGAAAGTCCATTTCTTAAGTATTTTCCACACTGTTGACTTTGAACTGACCCCCAACAGGTGAGAGGGAGGCAACTAGGCATTTTGGTGGGAATCGTAACATTGCAGGGCTTGAGGATCCTTGAGTTCATTAGTGCAACCTAATCTTGTTCAGGCAGATGAGCAGATGTGCATCTGTCCTGCTTTTAAAACCCGTCAAAGAAAGAAATTCTGCAGCCTCCTTAGTAACTCATTTCTGTATTCCGTAACCCTTACTTTCAAGAAAACTGTAGAAGACAGTTCCAATGTGTCTTGTTTCAGTTTGAGACAATTTGTTCTTGTTTCTTTCAATTTATTCCAATATACACTTGCACGCAGACTAAAATAACACTAACTATTTTTGTCCCAGGATACTTAGATTCTCCATTTCTTTTCAGGTGGGGCCAGAAATGTTTATAAAATACAAACTTTACCACAGTAATCTGGACAGGGATTTCTGCCAGGCTTTCCCTTCCTGGAACGTTTTTGGCTCAGCAGCCCTGGACACTAACGCCTTTAGTACATATCTTGACATCCGGTGCAGAGGAAACTAGAACTGTGGGGCTTCCTTGGTATTTCATGGTCCATTTGGACTAATACATTCTTATAAAGCAAATTTCTTTTCATTAAAATCCCATAAAATTAATTTCATTCTGCTTGAAACAAAGAAAACTATCATGAACCACAATTATAGAAGGGTATTTGGAGGGCTTCCTCTCTGAACCCTAAATGTTACCCATAAGGAAGCGGAGCCCCTAGTAAGTGACATGGATTGGCAAAGGCCACACGACCAGCAGTCTGCATCAGAAGCACTCTTGGATTCCTGATTCTCTTTTCCTAAGCCAATGCTTCCTCTATTAAAACACACTAACTCAGCATTTAGCAAAGAAGTGCAAAAACAGAAAACATGGTCATTATCTTTAAAGGAAGAATGCTTGACATCGCTAAAACCGTGCGCGCATGCGCGCGCGCGCACACACACACACACACACACACACACACACACACACACACACACACAGAATGAAATCCCAGAAAAATCCCCTAAAACGTAGCTTATTTGCATAATAAGGACATGGCACTATTAACACACTACAAATGATCCATTTTTGCATGTCCCTGTGAATGAATGGAGTTCACTCATCCATACCCAATGAGTATTATTTTATGCAGTACAGTTGTAGTATGAATAATATTCTTTTTTAAGAATTAACTCTAGGACAACCAAACAAGTCTCTAATACCAGTTAAAGATATTCTTTATTTCATGCTACTATTGACTGACATCATCTGTGAGCAAATTCAAGTTAGGAGAAATTGTTTATATAAAATCAGAGTGGAGTTTGCAACCTCAAGGTAAAATCAGTGTGTTTCAGTCAGTGTAAGATGTTAGTCACCTCCGCTTTTTATTTATACATGTAATTTTATGTAGTGGTGAGACCCCTACATATCTAAAATGCTTCAGTGAGCATTGGATTTGGGGATAAAGTCTTAGAATTTTGAATAATGTAGTGAAAGTCTAATGTGGCATTTGACTTCCTACTAATGTGTATCACACCTCTTCATAGGGCTTGGTATTTTTATAGAATAATGTTCCAGCAAAATCTATTTCTAGTAACTGTGCTGAGAGATACAGGGGTCAGAAAACAGGGGTCAGAAAATTAAGTATTTGAAAAGTTAATGAGGAAGAAAAGAACTAATATGTCAAACTTGTGAGATCCTAAAGGATTCATCATTTATAAATGAACCTTGGAGAGAATCAACCTCTGTTTTGTATCTGAACAATAACGAAAACATGAAACAAGTATCATCATCCTCAGAGTTATAACCACCAGCCTGCCAGACTGCCCAGATTAACTGTTCTGGATGAAGCAGGTGGCTGTGACAGGAACAACCTTGGTCAAGACACCAGGAGAGCAGAGTTCTAAATCAGACTGCTGCTGAACAGTCATGTTACCTCTCTGGGCCTTTGTTTCCTTATCTGCAAGCTAAGGGGATTCCTCTGGAAGATCTCAGAGGTCCCTCCATTGACAACACACTGTGATTCAAAAACAGTCATGTTATGCCTTTGTTTTATCATAGCATTAGCCCAGAGCCTCTCTCTAACCGATCCTGATACCACTTTCAACTTTATACAATGTCACAAGAGTAACATCGAACTGAACTAGAAAGAACCCACGTCCTCGCCTTTGCCACCATACTCAAGTCTTTGGAAAACTAAAAATCAGTTGAAACCAGTTGCTGTCAAGTCAATTCTGACTCATGATGACCCCTATGTGTGCAGAGTAGAATCACTCCATAGAGTTTTCCAGGCTGTGACCTTTCGGAAGCAGATCACTAGGCCTGTCTTCTGAAGTGCCTCTGGGTGAGTTCAAACGGCCAGCCATTCGGCTAGTAGTCAAGCACTGAACGGTCTGCACTAGGAATTCGTTAACAGTAACTCTAAAGGTAAATAGGCACCGAAGAGCTTTTCATTGAAAGGTTTTCTTTTTAATATTGTATTTTGGAGTACACTATTAATAATTGGCCTATCAGTGGTTAAAATAAATTAAACACTGAAAAGGGAAAAAAGCAATAGTGAAAACAATGATAATGGCTAAAAGATTGTCCATCATGCTAAAAACCAAGGAATTAAGTTCATAACAAATAAAGCATAAAAGTGCAAATACATTCTTGTATTGCGTTACCAATAACAGGAATTCTGTTTCTCTGAAATGCCATCATATTCATCACATCAAATTAATGTTGTTATCTGAGTGTTTTGGTTCTGAAGTTACGTTAAGATTAATGTGTAAACTTGCTTCGCTTTCTTTATTATACGGAAGTGCTAAGCATAAATAATGCACGAATAAATTTTGTCCATTTATAATAAGTAAGATTATAAAAAAAATTTTTTAACGCTGAAGGGTTCTAGGAAATTTGTTTCCTTTAAAATTGTTGTTGTTGTTGCTGGGTGCCATCAAGTCAGTTCTGACTCATAGTGACCCTCTGCACCACAGAATGAAACCCTGCCTGGTGCTGCGCCTTTAAGGGGGACCAGTATATTCCTCAAGTGTGAGAAGGACTTTTCTCACAATGATACCCCAAGGCCTTTGGGTGAAGGCAGGAAACCCAAAGGCAGACAGGAAGGTCTGTTTTAAACCAGGCTGCCTCCTGGTCCACTGACCAGGTTTAATTGTTCTAGAACTCTCTTGTTCTCCTTTTCCTGTTCCTTACAGTTTACTGTCAGTGTATTTAGGAAAAAGGACTGTTTTCATCTTAACCTGCTTCTTACCCCCGAGCCTCCCAGAGCCATCTGTAATCCTCAGAACTGGCTTGCTCTTTGATGAGGAGAAGGGACAAGCTGTCTCTGGACTCTCGGGGCAGGCCTGGCTGCAGATAGAGTGCCGGGAGCTATAACTGCCTCAACCGTGCATGAAGTGCCCTGTTCTGTCCCTAGAGCTTGAGGTAACATCGCAGCTGGGTTTTCCAGGTCTTGACACCTACCTTGGATTAGAGGAGTCCCTAAGTCCCCTGGAAGGTTCTGGGCCACCAGAGCCCAGACAGGATTAGAATTTTAATCCAAATAATCCAATTTAAACAAAGAAAAACCTTTCATTCAGCACAACTTCAAATACTCTACAGATTAATAAATCACAAATTGAAAGTCCACACAACCCATAATACAAGCCAAATACTAAAAGCCTGCTGTCTGAACCTGATTCCATAGAATCTATGGTGGATTTAGTGAAGACCATGAGGCAGTGTGTTTTAGCATAAGAAGCGGCACACATTTGAGGAGGAAGTTTTTGACTTGTAACCTATGAGTTAAGTTTACCCAAAGGATGTTCCTAGAAGCACTTTCTATGAATTTCTTAGTTTCTTTATATTTAGACTGAAGGTAAGGATTCTTAAATATTGCTGGGACCTCTGTAAATTTTACTTCTTATCCAACATCTCATGTGGTCAAAGTATAACTAGTTCTAAGGAATCGACTTTTCCTTCAAACACTTTGGGGTTTAAAGGTGGAATTCACCCTCATAAATCACACAGGCCCTCAGGGAACAGGGAAGTGTGGGGAAGAACAGACGCCCACCCCTTGTGATTTACCAGGGATCCTACAGTCAGATGGGATATGGCCTCATGACCCCAAAAAATCAGACTCTTGTATGCTGTCATGGATTGAACTGTGTCCCCCAAAAACTGTGTGTAACAATTTGGCTGGGCCATGATTCCCAGAATTGTGTGGTTGGCCTCCATTTTGTGATTGTAATTTTATGTGAAAGAGGATTAGAGTGGAATTGTAACACCACCCTTACTCAGGTCACATCCCTGATCCAAGGTAAAGGGAGTTTCCCTGGGGTGTGGCCTGTACCACCTTTTATCTCTTGTAAGAGATAAAAGGAAAGGGAAGCAAGCAGAGAATCCGGGACCTCATACCATCAAGAAAGCAGTGCCGGGAGCAGAGCGCGTCCTTTGGACTGGGGTCCCTGTGCCGAGAAGCTCCTAGTCCAGGGGAACATTGATGAGAAGGCCGACAGAGAGAAAAAACCTTCCCCTGAAGCTGACGCCCTGAATTTGGACTTTTAGCCTACTTTGACTGTGAGGAAATAAACTTCTCTTCGTTAAAACCATACATTTGTGGTATTTCTGTTATGGCAGCACTAGATGACTAAGACAGATGCTGTTCTAAGAAAGAAAAAAAAAAAATCCTTGGAATGACATTATCCTCTGAAAACCAGTACTGCATTTTCCTGTTGATAATAACACTTAGCAACTTCATTTCACAATTGAAACTCGGTTATCCTGTTAATCTTGCTGATTCTGGTAGGCATATAAATATACATGTTTTTATGGAGTCAGGCAGGTTTTCCAAGATTTTGGGATCCCCTGGAAATACTTTTTCAGATGGTGAAAGGGAACTTGCAAGAGAGCATGATATTTTTAGCACTTGTCCCAGGGGCACCATGGAAAAGTCATATTAAACTTAATTTTACCTTGGTGACCAGGGCCTCACCTGCTGGGCAATCAGAGATGCAAGTGGCCCCTCCTGTGGTCTCTGTTTCACTGGAGGCTTATTGCCCAGGCTGAAGAGTGCCTCATGGAAGTGAGAGAACTGGCTGTAATCCCAGCTGGCTCCCACCCTCTGGGAACCCCCGGTCCATTCTTCACAACCACTCTTTACCCTGAGAAATGCCTCATGAAATCTCCAACCTCTAAGCTTATAAATAGAGCCCATTTAATGTCCTAACCATATATAGTGCCATAATCCCCAAGTTCCCCAAATGCCTTTCACTTACTTAGGAAATAACCATAGTAATATCAGTTGTGTAGGCAGAGACTCTGCGATCTGTTTTGCTGCTCTGGGAACACAAGGTGCAGTAATTCAGCATCTGGCATCAGATGGACCTGGCTTCAAACCCTTAGGCAAATCTTTTAACCTCTTTATAGTTTCCACTTTTGTGAAATGAGGTTGATAATACCTTACAGTATGCTTGTGAGGATTGAAGATGACATATATGAGTGTGCATGTGTGTGTATACCGTATCATATAATATCACATCATATTCTATATATTACACACACACACACACACACACAAATACCACCAGGTGCACAGTAGACACATAAGCCTAGGGTGGAATGTTGCCAGAATGTAAATTCCATTTTCTTCCCACTAATCAAAATACTTTCACCACTACCACCATCATTACCACTGCTACTTAATACTCCCACTGCTAGCAGCTACTACCCATTGAGCATTTACTTACTCCGGGAATTTTACTAAGTACTTTCCCGGCATTATCTCGTTTCATACTACAATAACTCCACAAGGTAGATAGTATTTTTAACTCCACTTTGTAGCTGAGAGAAATGAGGCTTACTAAGATTATAGTGCTCAGTGTCACAGAGTTAAGTGGCTGATCCAGGCCAAGAACTGGGTTTGTCTGAGCCCAAGTTAGGGCTCTTAAAGCCAGGCCATACTCGTTTCTAGAGGAAGTGCCAAATCTGGACCACTCCCACCACTGAAAATGTGGCCCCTTCTCCCATCAGGAATGTCTTCCCCTTTCAGTTCACTGGCTTTCCTGCGCTGTGGTCCATCAGCCCCCGGGGCTGAGTTCTGTGCACCAGCCTTTTTGTTTGGACACCTGGGTGCAGAAACAGGGTCTAAATCTGACCTGCTCACCAGAATTGCTTGTGATTCTTGCCTGAGAGGATCCCTGGGGTTTCAGTTCAATATATCTAAGTGGAATTGTAACACCACCCTTACTCAGGTCACATCCCTGATCCAAGGTAAAGGGAGTGTCCCTGGGGTGTGGCCTGTACCACCTTTTATCTCTTGTTTCTAGGTATTTTTAAAAATTTCTGCAGGCAATTGATTCTGAGAGGTGTGTTTGGTTGAGAATCACCTACAGATCCTGGCTGCCTTGCTAGCAACTGTCGAACCTTAGAGAAATCAGGAGGCCTCTTGGTTTTCCCCATCTGAACTCTGGGTTATTAACTGCTCTCCTGCTTATCTAGAGAAAAGGTTGTGGAAAGGGAAAAGAACACTTATGTGACTTGAAAAAGTCACTTGAAAAAGCTCATGTTCTAAAGTTTTGCTATCTCCTATTTCCTACCAAATCAGGATGAAAAACTTTGCTTGACATCACAACTGTCTGTAATCTTCTCAGCCACCTGTGTTCCCCCACAGCCTGCTCCCTCTCCTTTCTTCACTCTCACGGGGGCAGTGCTCTTGTTCATCTCAGCCAGGATCCTCTTCAAACCTGTGGTATTGACAGGTTTCCAACGACCCAAAAAATTCCACTCCTTTGCATAGCTCTCAAAAAGACAAGAAAATACTATCTCTCCTATTTTCACTGGCTTTCTAAGATGGACACAATGTCTACCTACTTTAAGAGTGTCCACCTAGAAGAAAGGATGAGAGGTCAAGAATGCAAATGTCCACCAATAAAGTGCATTTGTGTTGGGTAGACCTTGGCTCAGGTACAAATTTGTTGCTGTCTCAGGTGGGATCCCTGACTCTCCACTCTGAATGGCAGTCAGGAGAAGATTTCAGAGGCACTCCTACCTGCTGGCCTGTACAGAAACAGGCAGAAGCCTCTGATGGGGGGAATGCCATGTTTGGGTTTTGAATGTGTGCCCACGTTTGACCTCCTGCGCAGACTATGCTCCTGTCCATGGGATGCCTGCCCTTCCCTCCCTTCTCTCCTCCATGTGAATTGAACAAAGTCCAAAACGGGCAGACGCTCCCACACAAAAGAACATGAATGCTGTATCATTTGAATAAGAAAGGCACTCTGCGCAGTGCTCAATTGAATTACGCCTACAGTCCAGACGGGCGTCGTGTAAGGGGCATGGGAGTGAGGAGCCCTAAATTTGGAGTGTTTAAAAGCCTGTTTCTTTAATTCCTCTGTCTTAAGATCGCATTCATGGTTTTTCCTTAAGCCTGAAGTTAGGGAGGGAGGCAGAATAAGGCTGACCTTTGGAGTGGGATTTTCATAAAATAAATAAACTGGATGACAGCATATAAAAGTTACAAACCTCTTTAGAATGCCATATGTGAGCAACTTGTAAACAGTCCATAAATATCACCTACTGAGTGGAAGTCAAGGAAGCTGAGGCAGAATTCTGTAGAAACACATTTTCTGCCACACTGAGCCATCTGGTAATGACAATTTATCCTCTAGTTGGCATAGGACTACACTTATAAAACATGTTACTACTGACTTCTGTCTGGAAACAGACAATCATGGTTAACCCTGTAGCGAGGATGCGAGGCTGGGTGGGGGTAGTAGCTCAGCCAGTCCAACAACCTGGGTGGTGCCAGGAAAGGGATCCCAAAATTAGAGGGGCGTTTTGCGGCAATCCTCGTTCCACAAGTGAAGATTTCACCAGTAACCACCACAAAAAGAAAAAAAAAAAAAAGGAGTTTTTGAAGCAGCAAAAATTGTTCCTTTCAGAGCGAGGCCTAATCGCTTAGGCATCATTTTTTTTAGAGGTTCACAAGCATCCGTGCCGCTTGTGGAGAGTAACAGTGTAGAAAGAGTGTACCGAACAGCAGCTTCACCCTTTACACACCTCTCTTCGTTTTAATCCCCTAGTTATTAATTCTAGAATAATTAATTCTACAAGGGATGACAATGTGTTTTCCAGGCTCTGTTTAACATAGAGAGTTCCTGGGCAGTGCAAATGTTAATGCACTCAGTTGCTAACCAAAAGATTGGAGGTTTGAGTCCACCCAAAGTCACTTCTGAAGAAAGGCCTGGCAATCTACTTCTGAAATATCAGCCATTGAAAACCTTCTGGAGCATAGTTCTACTCTGACACATACGGGGTTGCCATGCGTCAGAGTCGACTCAATGGCAACTGGTTTTATTTAATGTGGAGAAGTTTAAAAAAAAAAGTTTTGATTGCTTTTCCGCAGATAGAGAGAGCACAGGGTCTCTGTGTAAAAAAATTATTTCAGATTTCTCCAAAGTGGAGAATAACGTGTCATGAGAAACGGACTGGAACGAGAAGAGGTGGGTTAAAGTTTTGTTACTATGTGCATGCACAAAGACTAGACATATTTTAATGTCATTATCCCCTCCCCACCCAACACAAACCTTTACAAGTACACTTTTAATCAAGAATTCCTTCTTGTGTTGTTACTTCCTGCCCTTCTGGGTTCTTATGATATACAGTTTCCGTCCTGGTCTCATCCTGTTTGGTCCCTTTGCGTAGAAGCTAAGGAGCCTGGCCACAGCCTGCCAGGGCTTTTCAAAGCCCCAGAAGTCTGTAAACAGGAAAGATTTCCTGAGGCCGTGGACCCCTCCTTGATCAAAAGATGGCTCTTGCACCAGCACTTCCCCCTGATTTTCTGCCATTAGCTCTTTCCAGATCAGACACTCTCTTGGAGGGCACATTCTAGGCACCCATGGCAGAGGTGCTGGGCATCTTGCCAGGAGTCCAAGAGCCACACAGAAGTTGCAGGAAGAATTAGCTGCAGCTGCCCCATCTGAGGAGATGGGGCCTGGAGGAACACAAAGATTTCCTCTGAGCAACGGCCCAAGCCAGGGAGGACAAGCTGATCAGCCTTGGGTTTAGAGCATGTAAAGGGCATAGGAGAGCCATCACGTTCAGTGCTCAGCCACCTTGGGGAAAATTTCCCAAACTTTGGAAACAAGAATAATGACTCTAAACCAAAAAATTTGTCTTATCTCCGTGGCTAGTAAAAGACCTGAGGCCACTTTAAAACTGTTTTTTGGACAATGGGAGTTGAGTTGGTGACTCATAAGTCACAGACATCATTTCCATGTAAAAGTTCTGCTTATGTTTGTTTTTAGGTCAACTTTATTACTTTATAGTCACAGCTCCTATTTTCAAAATCGGGTGTGTCTTTGTTCAAAGCCACTAATCTTCTGCCCATGGTTTCTTGATAGCTATCAAATTCAGGCAAAACTACACCTCTACAGTTGCAATATTTTGCACGCCTTTCTGGTTAATCACACCTCAGAGTTCTGTGAGCCTTACCATCATGTAAGAGTTAAATGAGGGGAAGAACAATCCAAGCTATCCTTTATCTCCTTCCTAAACTGGAAAAAGAGATCAAAGTGTACCAAAACACACAAACATTTTTAAAAGGCCTCCTTTCCTGTATGGGTCTTATCTGTGGAACTCATCCTTCTTTTTTAATTACCTGACAAGAACAAGGGATGCTTTCAATTCTTATCACTTTTCTCTGTACCACTTAGCAGACACTTCCATACTGCCTTGCTTCGTTTGCTATCTCGTTATCTGGGTAAATTCTATCTCCTGAAATACATTATAAACTTTTAAATTTCAGGGGATTCTAGTATGATTCTTTGTCTCTACCTTCAGCGCTCCATAGGTAGAAACAGATCGATCACTATTTCATGTTTAAACTCTAATTTATTTCATTTCCAATTGGCAATGGTCAAGGACTTATTTCCTTACGATAGAGAAATGAAGTAATGAGGTCAAAACTGGTCAGTGTGGATGGTTGTTCAGGTTCCAGTGTCTCTTTAATGCACTCACTGTTAACCAAAAGGTTGGAGGTTCAAGTCCATCAGAGGCACCTCAGGAGAAAGTCCTGGTGATCTACTTCCAAAAAATCAGCCATTGAAAACCCTATGGAGCACAGTTCTACTCTGACACACATGGGGTCACCATGAGTCAGAATCGACTCAATGGCAACTGCTTGGGTTTTTTCGTTGTTTTTATAGCACTTATTATCTTATCTTATAAAACATCTGTTTACAGGTTCTCTGTCCTGCATTGACTGTAACCACTTCAAGGACAATAAATAAGGTATTATTTATCTTTCTATTCTCAGTACCCACTGTGGTACTGACATAAAATATACACTAAAGATTTTTTTAATGAATAAGATCAAATAATATTGGCATGATGATAAGCATGAAGAAATGGTAGACACTGGATTTTTCAAATGTTGAGAATGTGTTTCATTGTCAAGATAAAAATGGAGGATTCAATCAAATTACACGAGGAAGCAAGTATTTCCTGTGTGGTACTTAATTGCTCTTGGAAAATGACTTAATGTAATCTGGTTAATACATAAACAAAGGCCAAATAGTTGAAAACAGCTGAAACACTTCTAATAATTAGTTTAGGAGTTGATTCAAGGTAATTCTCACTAAAATTATTTCTATTTTTGGTCTCCATCCCCTCTTCTTTCACTGATTTACTTTTCTTTTATTTGAGTAGAACCTCCTCACCCCTGCCCAAGAGTAATAAACTCATCATCATTGCAAAACACTGAGAAAGCTAAGAAGAGACTGGAGAAGAAAACAAACATCACCAGAAGAGAACTTTGGTAGGATTTTGCCTCCTAGGGGATTCTCTGTCAGCCATCCCTGCCCAGCTGTCGAGGACCACTGCTGACTGGAAGAAATCTCTCTTTTTTTTTTTTAACCTAATTATTGCTTCACTGGTCCCTCTGCTGTTCAGCACCCAGGGGCACCGGAAGCCTAATGCAAGACGATTGTCCCCTAGAAGCCATCCCAATGCCATTATCCAATTCCAATTTAGCTTTGAGATAAACTGTATCTTTCACTATGTGCTTGTCATGGATTGAATTGTGTCCCCCAAAAATATCTGTGAACTTGGCTGGGCCATGATTCCCTGTATTGTGTGATTGTCCACTGTTTTGACATCTGATGTGATTTTCCTATGTGTTGTAAATGTTACCTCTATGATGTTAATGAGGCAGGATTAGAGGCAGTTATGTTAATCAGGCAGGACTCAATCTACAAGATTAGGTAGTTGTCTTGAGTCAATCTCTTTTAGAATATAAAAGAGAGAAGTGAGCAGAGAGACATGGTGTCCTCTTGCCGCCAAGAAACAAGAGCCAGGAGAATGGCTTGTCCCTTGGACCCAGGCTCCCTGCCCTGAGAAGCTCCTAGGCCAGGGGAAGATTGATGACAAGGACCTTCCTCTAGAGCTGACAGAGAGAGAAAACCTTCCCCTGGAGCTGGCACCCTAAATTCGGACTTCTAGCCTCCTAGACTGTGAGAGAATAAATTCCTCTTCATTAAAGCCATCCACGTATGGTGTTTCTGTTATAGCAGCACTAGCTATCTAAGACAGTGCTCTTGGGAATGAAATGAAAATGACTCCATCTAAACCAATGGTCATGTGGTTGGCACTCAGTAATCTGCCCATCCACTTTTACTTATGAATCCCCTGCAGTCTAGGCCTGAATTTTTCCAAAAGAAGATTCCAAGATGTCATATCAGTAGGAAGACCACCCCTGCCCCTAACAACACTTTGGGTTTACTCATGATGAGTGGGCACATGTATTTGCATTAATGAATGGAAAGGTTAGGCATTGGGCAACAAATTCCGCAAGCAAGTATGGGACAAACCAGGGACTAACAGAAGAGTTGAAGGGACTTTAAGATTTTCCTAACTCAGTCTCCCAACCAGTGCAGGAATTCTTTGCATGATACGCCTCACAGATAGCACCTGACAACAGCATCAAGGCTTTTGGGGAAGGGGAGCTTATTGTTTTTTGAGGCAGTCTGTTCCATGACAGACACTTCTAAAAGAGTAAACCATTTGCCATCTAGTTGACTCCAACTCATGCTGATCCCATGTGTGTCAGAGTAGAACTGTGCTCCATAGGATTTTCAATGGCTGATTTTTCAAAAGTAGATTATCAGGCCTTTCTTCTGAAGTCCCTCTAGGTAGACTCAAACCTCCAACCTTTCAGTTAGCAGCTAAGCAAGTTAACCATTTGTACACCCAGGGACTCCTCCATCAGAGAAGAAAACCATATACAGGTAGTCCACAACTTACGATGTATTCAAATTACGATGAACCACACTTATGAACCTCTGTTTTTGTTTTTTACATGCTATCATTAGTAATATGTACTACGTAAATGTGAAAATATATCTGTAAGCTTATGGGTAATGTTACCAACCCCCAAAGGCAAATAAAGATTGTATTTATAAAGATACTGGGAATAAAAGACAATAATAATGAAAACTAAAGAAAGAAAAAAACGAGGTATTCAACTTACATCAGAACCGACTTATAATGGAGTCGTAGGAACAAAACCCCTTGTAAGTCAGAGACTACCCATACCTGGAGTCAAAGCAGTAAAACCCAAAAGGCAAAAGCATAATACAGTCAGGTGGATTTAAAGTAATGTAAAAAATTAATTATCTGTCATTAGAGGGAACGATTTGCTACAGAACAATGCGCACCTGATGGTGGTTTCTGCCAGGCTACAAGTGAGCACTGTGTGGTATTGCAGTGGATCGAGCCACAGCACACAGGGACAGCAGTGTGAACTGATGATTTAGGGTGACCGTGCTGGAGGCCCAGTTCTGGAGATTCTGTGTCATTTGTGTGTTTAGGTGGATGAGGACTAATTTAATATGTTGGATTTCATCTGTGCAAACATATACTGTACTAAACCCGTTTAAAAAAATTTGGGCATCTTTCGGGTTAAAGTAGCTCAAGATTGGACCTGGACATCCTAGGTAAATAATATTTTACGGAAGTTAGAAAGTTGGCCATGGTCTATTAAGATTATAATTTCTACCCATTGGCACCGGTTCTACTCTCTGGATGACACAGAATAATTTCTAACGCCTGGAAGGACTAGTTGCAAAAAGGGCACGTATATCCCAAAACACCAAACTATGCATAATACACCACCTGGAACAAACGAAGGAACTAAGAAAAGCAACATGGCTGAAGAGGGAGTGTGATGGGATGGGAAGGTAACTGTCCTGGGATTCAACAGAACCGAGTTTTCACCAGAGACTTGCTCACTGGGCAAATCTAAATTTCAGGTTCTTCATCCATAAAATAGGTCAGAATACAGATCTGGAGTTATCGTTTCAGCAAGCAGCATGTGTGTGTTTATAAACTTTCTAAAAATGTGTATTATGCCTAAAATCTCATGATGGGGACACAAGCTGGGGTCTCTTGGTATAAAAGTATTTAGAACCAAAATTCTAACTCCAGCTGCTCTACATGTGGGATGTGTGTGTGTGTAAGAAAGTTATATATATTAATTTGCTAAGGTCAAGTTTATTGTTTTCAACTCTTCATTACTTGCGTGGGCTAGCTCACATACACAATTCTATAACTGGCAGAAGCTGTTTCTATCCAGTTCACATTGTTTCTCTAGCATAAATAAAAAAGACACTGCTTTGCTTCTAGCAGTGAGGGACGCAATATGGTGTTTACAAAGGCAGAGGTTTTTTGCATTCTGAGGGCAGAAGGGCGTGTGTGCACACATCTACGTAAGATCCAACAGTCCCTGAAACCAGCTTCTTTCACCCTTTATTTTGCCATAAACACTCTGAACTCAAAGTGCCTTCAGAAGCAATAAAGGAACACGTAGGGACAGGCAATCAATAAATAGCATAATAAAGCATATTTTATCCCTGTGGTTAATTTACAAGTTTCCTTGACAGATTTGCTAATTATCTATGAGACGATGGCATTATTTAGGAAATTAAAGTGTTGTTTAGTTCCTTCACATTTTATACTTTTGTTAAAAGTAGTCAGTCATGTCTTTTAGCGCCTTCTATAAAGGGTCACCTAAGGAAAAGCAATTGCATGCATAACATCTGGGAAAAATATTCCCTGTTGGGTAGGTTTCATGAGAACAAAGTTATTTCTCAGAAGATCTTTTTTCCTTCCAGTCTCACACTTTGTTTTCCTAAGAATTGTGTAGTAATGCTGGGATTAATGAGTATTGTAGTCTTGGAATCAATATTGGGTGAAATCAGTTTGTGTACATTGATATGACTACTTTGGTGGGAGTTGGAAAAAACAGGCAGGACAGATCTACAGCTGGCGGTTCTGACAAGCAAACAGAAGCCTAACTTTATAGACTTTTCCGTATTCTGCATATGTTAAAACAACAGGCTGATTCACAGCTTCTATGCATAGTTTCCAATTCTCCTTGAAACAAAAGCAGATTTACTCCTTTCCCTAGATTATAGCTGCAAGTCAGGGTTCTACAAGCTCAAGTCTTTGCAAAGAAAAGGCTGCAAAATACGCCTCCCAATTCTTGACTGCCACAAATTCAGACTTTTTCACAAAACTGCAGAGTTTTCAAATGTTTAAGACAGAGGTCGGCAAACTGTGGCCTGCAGACCAAATGTGGCCCACTGCCTGTATTTGTAAACAAAGTTTTATTAGAACACAGCTATACTCATTCCTTCATGTATTGTCTATAACCCTTTCGCGCTTTAACAATAGAGTTGAGGGAGGAGTTGCAATAGAGATCATCCGACCCACAGAGTCTAAAATATTTACAGTCTGGTCAATTGCAGGAAAAGGTTGACGACCCCTAATTTAAAATACCAACTTAGGTCATGAAAAAAATCTATCAGTTTCTTTGAAGATGTAGATGTGATTTTATAGTAAACCTCACTTGTCCCCGCCCACCTCCATGAATTACCCTCTAAAGCAAGTTGGTTCAGGAAACAGATTTCTAGAAATCTCTTCTAAAGAAATACTCAAAGATATGCAAAGACTTATGCACACAGATATTCATCCCAGCATAATTTACAATTATTATAATTCTTAAATAATTTAAAACAATCTAAATATCCTAAACAGTTTGGATTTTATTATTTTGAGAACATAATGTGATAAATAAGAGACATGTTTCAAAGACTATTTAATGGCCTAATATAATGCTTAAAATATTTTAAGAGAAAATGGTGGGATAAAAATTGTATATAAAGCATCATTCTCAGTTTTTAACATATGCATCTTTCTAAATGCAAAGAAAATAGGCTGAAAAAAGATATACTAAAATATGTTGTTGTTGTGAGGTGCTGTCCAGTCAATTTCAACTCATAGTGACCCCATGTGACAAAGTAGAACTACCAAAAAGGGTTTTCTAGGCTGTAATCTTTATGGAAGCAGATCACCAGGTCTTTCTTCCGTAGAGCCATAGGGTGGGTTTGAACTACTGACCCTTCGGTTACTAGCTGAGTGATTAATGGTTGCACTACCAGCGCTCCTTATACTAAAGTATAGATAGTTATTGTCTTTGAGTAGTAGGATTATGGATGATGTATTTTCTTCTTTATTTTCTTGTATTTTTCAAATATTTATTTAAAGGAAACTATGCAATTATGGTTCCATCATACGTATTCAAGCTCTGTATAAAAGGCCTCATTTGCAAAACAGAATATGGGTTTTGCCAAACTACAGTGAAAAATTTTATTTAGAACTATAAAAATGATAATAATTTAAAAAAGAAAACCAAGAATCCACAAACTTTGAGTTGTAAAAAAGTGATTCTAAAGAATACATGATTTAGACTTTAATTTAAAACACAGAAATGAATCCAAAAATTGTCATGGGGTGCATATAACAATTAGATTTATTTCTGAAAACTCTGTGCTCAAGAAAAGTAAGTACACATACATTTTTCTTAAATTATATTTTTTTGTAGTTGTTCCAAATAAAACTCTTCTCCACCGTGCTGTGATTAGCCTATTTCCAGAAGAGGCTATTTCTACGTTTGGATTCGAGATGGCAAATTTGTGGTATCATGCTACCACTTTTTCTGAAATCCATGGCAGGCATTGCAATCTATCTTGCCATTCCTTTCCAGAAAGATTTCTAGAACATATGGCAGACAACCACTACTAATCACTCAGAGCTATCAGGTGATAGCAGACATATTTGCCATCCTTGACCTGTCTATGTAACAGGTTTGGCAAGTTAATATTTCTAGTTTTATCCTTCCCTTAAAACTAAATTGTAAAACTCGTTTTTGCTGACATTGAAACTGATCATCTTACTTCAAAAATGATAGCCTGATAGAAAAGTAATAGAAAAGAAAGGTTTACACTCATGATCTCTGCTTCTTCATATGAATTTAATGCTTACGGCCATATGTTAGGGCTTATTGCCTAAGAGTTGAGATAAATGGTTTTCTCAAGAGTCATAAATGAATAGTGGTGATGGTTGCACAGCATGATGAATGTAATTAATGTCTCTGAATTGCACACTTAAAAATAGTTAAGAGGGCAAATATTTTGTTATACATGCTTTACCACAATAAAAAAGTGAGTCACCGATAAGTCGAGTTACCACATATTCCATCTCCACAGTTTCCATTATTTCTTGACAGTATTTGACACTGTGAACCATGTCACCCTTTTTGAACCTTCCACCTCAGTAGCTTTCTGTAGTGAGATACTCTTCTAACTCACCACCTCTCATAACTCCTTTTCATTCTCCTTTGAGCACTCTCCACACTTAACCCATCCCACGAAGGGGGCTTTTTTCCCAAGGCCATTATTTCTTTTCATACTCTGATGGGCCTTCCAAGAAATGTCAATTTCTACAACTTCAGCAATCAGATGATTTCCAATTCTCTGTGTCCAGCTGTGGGGGCAGTGGTGGTTCGGTGGTAGAAGTCTCGCCTTTCATGTGAGAGTCCAGGTTGGATTCCTGGCCAATGCACTTCATGTGCAGCCACCACCTGTCCATCAGTGGAAGCTTGTGTGCTGCAATGATGCTGAACAGGTTTCATCAGAACTTCCAGATGAATAAAAAGGAGGGAGAAAGACCTGGTGATCTACTTCTGAAAATCAGCCAATTAAAACCCTATGGATCACCAAAAAATGCAAAATAATAAATGCTGGAGAGGTTGTGGAGAGACTGGAACACTTATACACTGTTGGTGGGAATGTAAAATGGTACAACCACTTTGGAAATTGATTTGGCACTTCCTTAAAAAGCTAGAAATAGAAGTAACATACGATCCAGCAATCCCGCTCCTTGGAATACATCCTAGAGAAATAAGAGCCATCACATGAATAGATACATGCGCACCCATGTTCATTGCAGCACTGTTCACGATAGCAAAATGATGGAAACAACCTAGGTGCCCATCAACAGACAGATGGATAAACAAATTATGGTATAATCACACAATGAAATACTACACAACGATAAAGAACAATGATGAATCTGTGAAATACCTTATAAAATGGAGGAATCTGAACGGCATTATGCTGAGTGAATTTAGTCAGTCACAGAAGGATAAATATTGTATAAGTCCACTATTATAAGAACTCAAGACAAGGTTTAAACACAGAAGACAACATTCTTTGATGGTTACGAGGGTGCGGGGGAGGGAGAGGGTTATTCACTAACTAGATAGTAAACAAGATTTATCTTAGGTGAAGGGAAGGCCAGCGCACAATACAGGGGAAGTCAGCACAATGGGACTAAACCAAAGCTAAGAAGTTTTCTGAATACAAACACTTCGAGGGACAGAATAGCAGGGGTGGGAGTCCGGGGACCATGCTTTCAGGGGACATCTAGGTCAACTGGCATAACGAAGTTTACTAAGAAAATGTTCTGCATCCTACTTTGGTAAGTGGCATCTGGGGTCTTAAAAGCTAGCAAGTGGCCATCTAAGATGCATCAATTGGTCCAACCACCTGGAGTAAAGGAGAATGAAGAACACCAAAGACACAAGGAAAGTATTAGCCCAAGAGACAGAAAAGGCCACATAGACCAGAGACTTCATCAACCTGAGACCAGAAGAACTGGATGGTGCCCGGCTACCACCAATGACTGTCCTGATAAGCAACACAGCAGAGGGTCCCTGATGGAGTGGGGGAAGGGTGGGATGCAGAACTCAAATTCTAGTAAAAAGACCAGACTTAACGGTCTGACTGAGACTGGAGAAACCCCAGAAAGCATGGCCGCTGGACTTTCTGTCAACCCAGAGCTAAAAAAATTCCTGAGGCCAACTCTTCAGACAAAGATTGGACTGGACTGTGGTACATAAAGTGATACTTTTGAGTGTGCTCCTTAGCTCAAGTAGATACAAGAGACTGAATGGGTAGCTTCTGTCCGGAGGTGAGATGAGAAGGCAGAGAGGGTTAGGAGCTGGTTGAATGGACACCGGAAATCAGGGGTAGAGGGGAGGAGTGTGCTGTCACAATAAGGGGAGAGTAATTAGGGTCACATAACAATGTACGTATAAATTTTTGTATGAGGGACTGACTTGAATTGTAAACTTCCACTTAAACTGCAACAATAAAAAAAAAGAAAGAAAGAAAACCCTATGGATCACAACAGTCCAATCCCCAGCTGATCATGAGGATAGTGCAGGACCATGTAGCATTTTGTTCCATTGTGCATGGGGCTGCCACGAGTTGGGGGGCTGACTTGACAGCAGCTAACAAGTTTTCCATTTCCAAGTTCCTTTTTGGATATCTCTACCCATAGTGTTGAAAAGCATCTCAAAATGTCTAATTAACGGGACTCATCACCTTTCTTTTTTGAGATTTATGTCACTCATCCCACTTTTCTCTCAGGCCCAAAGACGGAGACGTCTGTATAATCATTAAATTCCTATCTCTATCTTCCTCGAAACCCATCACTGATCACATGCTATCCATCTATCCTCCACAACATCTCTTTCTTTCTAGTTCTGTACCACTAACTATTCTCAGGGAGTGGCTGGAGGCCTTTAGTGGGAAGAGATGAAGATGGGATGGTAAGATAAAGCATTCTATTCATTTATTTAGTCATTAATATTTATTGAAGAATTATTCGTTTTAGACACTGGCTAGGCATATGAGGTGAAAAAAGATTTCCTATAGTTTCTCTTTATGCTGTCTGTTAAATTAGTGACTCCTGAAGACTCAGTAAAATGGCTGCTGTGACCATAAACTAACTTTAAAAGTCATAGCTGACTTTGTTCAGTCCCCCACTGAGAAATTCTTACATATTAATCACCCAAAGCCACATCTCCAGCAGCCCCTGCTGAGCTGGCTTTTGACCAAGATATACTTTAAAGTGACCTAAAACCATCATGGGAAGCTTTGGAAACCACATGTTCACTCTGCCCACAGCCACTGCTTCCTGAGGCCTGTCACTCTGGAGCACGGGGCCACAATACACAGGAGAGTAAAAGGAGGTTGACTAGAACCCATAAATGCAAAAAAGGCTGGAGCTGAAGTTAGGACTAGCCAGTGAATGCTAGGTGTGCAGAATAGGTACATGCTGGTCAAGTATCCAGAGTCAGGTATTGCGTGACAATGGGAAACAAAAGTAGACTGGTAGATTAGAAAACATAGAAGAGGCAAGATAAGGACAAAGTGGGTTATACAGTGATGAGGTCAGGAACACAGCTGAGGGCTGAATCACGGAGGATCTGGAACTGCAGCAGAGGGTTAGAGTACAGAGCACCAGCACCCAGGAAGAAACTTCAGCTCGGCCAACAATTGCCTCAGCCAGGTGTTTTTTATATGCATCTTGTTTAGGGCAAGAGCCAGGTCCCAAGTGGGCCTGCCTTGGAAGTTGTAGGTTGAGATAATGAGGATCAGCAAGCTGGAGGGGTGGAGAGAACACAAAGGCAGCTCCTCTAGCAGATCTTTTTTGTACATCCTTGTCTCAACCCTCTAGAATGTAAGTACCATAAGAGCAGGGAATGATCTCTGTCTTGTTCACTACTCTGTCACTAAAACAATAATAGGCCCATACTAGGTGGTCACTGGAGTCTCTGGGTGGTGCAAACGTGCTCAGCTGCTAACAAAAAGGTTGGAGGTTCATATTCACCTAGCAGCACCTCAGAAGAAAGCCTGATGATCTGCTTTTGAAAGGTCAAAGCCATGAAAACCTTATGGAGCACAGTTCTACTGTGACACACATGGGGTCCCCAAATGAATTGACCCAAAGGGCAACTGGCTTAGTTTAGGTGGTCAATGGAGTGTTCCTGGGGGGTGAAAATGGTTAAGGCACTCAGCTGCTAACTGAAAGGTTGGCGGTTGGAGTCCACCCAGAGGAGACTTGGAAGAAAGGCCTGGCAACCTACTTCCAAAAAATCAGTCATTGAAAATCCCATGGAGCACAGTTCTACTCTGCCATACATGGGGTTACCGTGAGTTGGAGTCGACTGGACAGTAACTTGTAAAGGCAGTCAACATGTGTTTGTTGAATGACTGAATGGAGTAATAAGCATCAGCTGAGAAGTTCACAGGCAGACTTGTGGTATCCAAAGAAACAAGGTTTGAGAAAGTGCCTGAATTTACTTCAACTTCCAAGTTTTTGAATTTATCACTATGTATATTTTGTCTACGTATATGTTGTGTGAATGTTTAATAGTGGACTCCTGTTCACCATCGATATCAGGACATGTGTAATATTCAATATATAAACCAAACCCTAAACAACATTGACAAGAAACCTGAATAGTTTAAATCTCAAAGTCAGTGTCAGGGAAGATGTAATGAAAAAACAAATACTAGGGGCTGACAGTTCAAGTTCTTTTTCACCCTGGTGTTTAGAAATGCTAGATGTTCTTCCAATTAACACTGGGAATTAGCCAAATAACTTTAGACATTAGTCCACTGTTGATTATTTGCTCTAAAAAAAATATGGCTGAGGAGGACCAAACAGAGGGGAAAAGCACAACACGTTTGCTCATATGAGGTCCTGTCTAATTTGCTTCTGGAAGGACTTGCCTTTATTTGTTAAGCCAAGGTCACTAATTGGCTCTTCAATCTTTTTGGTAACGTATCTAAGCTTTAGGTGTTCAGAAGTTCCTAGTCAGAGATACAAAGGACACAGTATGGAAGGAAGGCAAGTTCTAATCACATCTCTGTCCCTGACTAGCCTTTGGCAAGTTGCTTTCTCTTTATACATTTGGTTATCTCATTTTAAAACAGGTCTGGTACAAATAAACAATTTCCCAAGGATGTGTGAATTAACCAGTGCTTATAGAGAGCTTTGAAATGCTGATGTGCTATCAATGTTAAGTCAGATTATGAAATTGCACCTTTGCAAGAATGCTATTGTGGGAATAAATGAATCTGAACATTGTATTTACAGTGTGATTTGCTTCTGAAATTGAATATTCATAATGGGCCTCAGCAGGCAACAACAGAGTGCCATCTCCTCTTGATAGACCACAATTTCAGAAAATTATTTTTACAATGGCATCTGAATAAGTGCCTTAATTTGAGACTGTTTTACAAATAGATTCATAGTTTATGGCATAGCCTTTGAGACAAAGAGTGAGGTGGGATTCATTAACAAAATTGCTGTTGTCGTTCTTTTGTATTTTTTTCAATGTAATTCCTATTCTTCACACTCTCATTTTAACAAGCTACACACTGAACAAAAAGATAAGGTAACATCCACTTCTGTGTTAGTGATCAAATCCAAGTTTGACTTAATATTCAGGTTATCAATTGCAGGTAAAGTACACCTCAAACTTGCTTTGTGGCTCATCTAGTTTCAAGACCAAACATCTCATCCTACATGTAATCTCTGCTGACTGCAAATGTTATATTACAACAGCAGAACAATACATGAGGAGCATCTTCTCAGCTCTTCTCAATTAACTGAATAAGTAAAATGTATCTATTAATAGGTAAAATGAAAATCTAGATGAAAAAGTAGACAATTCCTCAGAGTAAATTTTGCCAAAATAGAAATTGAAATATCTGATACAATTTAGGAGTAGAAAAGTGATATAAAAATCTTAGTGAAAGAAGAGCAGGAAAGGGGGACAGAACTGTGCGGCAAAATAGCAGGGAGGGTCTGGGCTGGGATGAGTAGTTTTGATCTGCGAAAGAAGAAAGGCCAAAGACAGAGAAAGATAGGCTAGAAAGAAAGGCCTGGTGATCTACTTCCGAAAACCCTATGGATCACAATAGTTCAATCCACAACTGGTCATGGGGATGGCACAGGACCAGGCAGCATTTGTTTCCATATTGTGCATGGTCTTTGTCAAAGGCCAAAGAAAAGTCAACGGACTAGTGTCAGGCTAAACCAACAGAAAAGACATCTTTGGAATTCATTCTTCTGCAACAGGATTCCCCCTGGATAGGTAGGATTGTATGGTATTAGAGTGAAAAGAACTTGAAGAGCAGAGTCCATTCCTCTCAATCCACAGATGAGGAAACTGAGATCTAGAAAGACTAAACACTTGATTCCACAGCTAATTAGAGGCTGAGTCACTTCTAGAACTCAGGGTAGCAATGATTTCCTGTGGACATCAAACATGCTTAACTACACAAGTCTCCCGAGAGAATGATGAAAGTGGTCCTAACAGGACAAGCACAAAGAAGAGTAAATGGAGGGCATAACTGGGTAACCTTTCTGCCTCCACCCTAGCTAATCTTTTACCTTCATGTAAACAGAAGCGTTTATCATTTAAGTTCTCTGGTTGTTGACAAACTAGGAATGTGAGAATGAGGGAACGCTATCGTTTCTAGAATAGATAGAGAATAGAAACGTTTGAGATATCCCCGAAAACCCAGTATAAAGTAGTAATGTTGGGTAGTTAGAAAGAAAGATTAAAAAATAGCTTATGGTGGCTGGGGTGACTTGCTGTTGTAGGTGTGGCCATGCCCCTGTCACTTCTTGGCCTCTTTCCTCCTGGGCTGAGGAACCACCCCTGGGGTAGGATGGGGTTGTAATGCACAGCTTTAAAAGAAACACTGCTCTGGTGGGAAAGGTGTGAACCAGGGAAACATGTGTGCCCACTTCAGAAAGTGCCACACCACAGCTACCTCAGGCTAGCTAGGTCTAGCACTTCTCTAGGGTAGCATGTTTATCTAGTTGCACTAGAAAATGTTGTTGTTAGCTGTCATGTAATCTGCCCATGTCTCATGGGGACCCCATGCACAATGGAACTCAACATTGCCTGGTCCTGTACCATTTCCATGGTTGGTAAAACCATTATAATCCATAGGGTTTTCATCGGCTGATTTTTGGAAGTAGATTGCCAGACCTTTCTTCCCAGTCCATCTTGGTATGGAAGCTCCACTGTAAAACTGTTCAGCATCATAGCAACACCCAAGCCTCCACTGACAGACGAGTGGTGGCTGTGCACGAGGTGCCCTGCCAGGAATTGAATCCAGGTCTCCCGCATGGAAGATAAGAATTCTACCACTGAACCACCACTGCACCCATCACTAGAAAATGGGGCTTGTTATTTATCTGGCTGGATGGGGTAACATATCTGTACCATTCTGCATGGAATGCAACCTGTGTTAACCTCTACAATGGAGAAGTTCACTTTAGAAGTCTTCCCCTGGCAAGCCTGCTGAGATGTTAACCTGTGCAGTTATTGGGGTTGCCAGCTGGAACGGAAGAAGGCTCTAAATTATTTGTGTTAAATTTATGTAAAGGTGGTTTGGAACTGAGCCCAGATATGAATATACAATAGACAAAGTTTACAGAACTGTGACACAGAGTCCCAAGAGTTATGGGGATGTCAGAAAACACTCAGAAATCAGGACGTATGCCTACAATGTTAATACCTTTTATGCTTCTCCCTCCAAAACAGATTATGCAGATGACTGTGAAACAAAAAGAAAAGCTTTCAGTTAAGCACCATCTCTGCATATTTTTTTTTTTTTTTTTTTTGAGATTTAGCTAAAGCTACTCATATGTACAAATCTAGGCTTTTAAAAATAGGGGTTTTTAGAGGAAAATTGTAAGGCTGACTCCACTACCCAGGAAACTGAAAGGTTTGCCATGGAATTGAGAAGCAGAAGTGTGCATTTTTAGAGTTTGATTAAGTGAAGCCTCTACCCAAAGCTCTAACTTGGTCCTCCTGCACTCGATGGGTACACTGGAGAAGATTTCATAGCTGTCAGTTGGTCAGATGCAAATACAGAGCATCTATCATGGGCAAAGAACTATGCTAGGCTCTGCAAGTGGTAGAAAACAATACCCAATCTCTGTTCTCAAGTACTTTATGATCTATTTGGATGCATAGTAGATGAATAGGAATCATTATGACACAATACAGAATATCATAAGGAACATGAATGATGCATAAACACAATTCTTGGGGTGTCATAGGCGAGAGTCCCCATCTAATTAGTAGTTGGCTAACCCTAGTGGCACAGTGGTTAAGAGCTATGGCTGCTAACCAAAAGGTCGGCAGTTTGAATCCACCAGGTGCTCCTTGGAAACCGTATGGGGCAGTTCTACTCTGTCCTACAGGGTCGCTATGAGTCGGGATCAACTCGATGGCAACAGATTTGGTTTTTGGTTATCATAAATGGCTTTATGAAATAAGTATTATTTCAGATGGAACTAGGATGATGTGCAATTTTGACAGAGATACACAGGGGAGTAAAAGGTTTTAGATGAGGAAACAGCATAAGGTTAGGTAAGGAGTGGGAAAGTAAGGTGATCTTGAAGAAATACAAGGTGACCATCTGGGCTAGAACATATAGGGAACTATAGGAAATAAGGCGAGAGAGACAGGCAGGAGCTATGTTGTGGAAGGTAAGAAGTATAGACAGAAGCAAGGAGGAAATGGGGAAATCTTAGCATTTCTAAACAGAGAGATAGCAGAATCAAAGCTATACTTTCTCAAGATTAATTTAGAGCAGAGGGAAAGAAAGAGGAAAGCTCCTTTATGAGGTTAATTTACTAACTCCAGGGGGAGGCTAAAAAAAATGTTAGAGTTTAGGTGGCAGCAGTGGAAATGTAACAAAAAAGATAGCTAGAAGGCACATTGTAGATACTGAATTTAGAGGACGTTAAACTGATTAGATTTGGAGGATTTTAAACTGACCAGATTTGAGGAAGAAACAGGAATCAGGAAACATTCTAGAGTTTCAAGTTTGGATAAACAGGAACTGAAGGAATGAATAAGTGGAAGAAAAAAGGCAGAAGAGAAGTTGGTTTGTAGGGGAAGGTGAAAAGCTGGATTTGACCATTGGAAGCAATGAACAATCATGCATAATCAGCATAATCCAGAAAGAATTTGGAAGTGTGAGTCTAGCACTTAGGTTAAATCTAAGGCTGGGCAGAAATTTGGGAATTATTTCCAAGGAAGTGAGCAGTAGTGGCTAAGATGAAAAACAGAAGCGGCTACTCATGGATCCAGGGCAAAGGCAAATCCTTGGCCAATGCCTATATTTTAGTGTAGGGGAAAGAGAAACAAGCAAAATTGAGAAGTGGTTAGAGAAGTGGGGAGAAAACCAAAATGGTGAAGTATCATGAGATGTAGGAGAGAAGGAAGTTCCAGAAGGAAGGAGTAGCCAATTGTGTATAACATTGTACAGAGGTTGAAGAAATTAGGGCCAAGAAATGATTAGTGGTTTGGGGCATCAGAAGATTAACTGCAGTATAACATTTGAGCAAGAAATTTCTTCCATCTGGAGGGGACAGAAATTACGCTGAAAGAGTTAAGTAAGAAAGTAGAGTTCTGGAGTGCAGATACCACTTTCAATAAATTTGGCAGTAATAGGTAAGAGAGAGAGATGGGATATTTATTTCAAGAGTGATAAGGTCCAAGGAGGATTTCTTTACTCATGAATGAGGAAGTCCTACAGAATCAATTTGACCCCTGGAAGCCCATAATGATCCCACAAAAAAGAAAGCCAATTCCTTCTGTTGGAATTCCCAGCCACACCTGGAGTCCTTTCAAATGAGAACAGAGCTGAGAGTACTTTTGAAGGACTGCAGACATAGTTATATCATATAAGGCCATTGTATGGGGGTGGGGTGGAGGAAAAGGAACTAAAATAGTAATTTCTTTTTTGCCACCATTCCAAGACTCTTCCTGCAAGCCTACTCTTAATATTTCCACTGAGAACACCTCTCACTATTGGGAAGTCTATGGTTATCCTATGGATCACAACGGTCCAATCTGCAACCAATCATGAAGATGGCACAGGACCAGGCAGAGTTTCATTCCACTGGGTGTCGGGTCACCATACGTCAAGGGCCAACTTGAAGGCAGTTAACAACAATCATTACCAGAAAGGGGGGAAGAGAAGGTAAAGTTAAGGGATCTTGGACTACTAGAAATGGAAGAAGAGAGTTAAGAATGGAATGCACCATTAGTTTTAGCTGCTTTGGCCTATAAATTTTAGCCTCAAGATCAATGTAGTTTCCTCTTTCTTGGAAATGAAAACAATGACACTATTGGGTTCAACCGTTTGGGAAGGGCTGGCACTCTTGCTGTGTTAGCCACCATAATATTTGCTCAGTCTCGCTATTTAAGAATGGGCTGCTTTATGTTCTGAATGTACTGAATATATTTATAAGTCCTCAGACACACTTGGGAAAATAATGATTTTTTTTTTTTTTTTAAAGCCACTGATGCTTTTATCAAGTTGAGGACATTGAGGTAGCATCTGGCATGAGATTTTTCAGAAACTCCACCCATCTAGATTTTTAGAAGACCAAAATTATGACACACTTAACCAGTCAACCTAATATAAGAACATTCAGAAAAAATCTAGGCTGAGCATTAGATGCTATCTCTATTGTGGGTGGGTGCAGTGTTTTTGAAATCTTTATAAGTGCCTCCTCCTAAGGATGCAGGAGTTGTTGTTTACAGTCTGAATTTACTTTAAGAAACAAAGCCTGCGTATGCACTTCCTGTTATAATAATACCTAGGCTTTATTTAACATATTTGTCTTGTGTTCGTAAGATACTTCCACCTACATTATCTCATCAACACAGTGTTGTTGAAATAGGTAAAAGAAGGAAGGATTATTTTTTTTCCAGAAAGAGAAGGGAAAAAGATGAATTAAAGCTGTGTCTAAGTGGTGTGCCTCAACCAGACCCTGATATAAGTGACCTAGTCATTTTTATCATCTTCATGAGCTGCACTGATTAACATTGTCAAAGTCATGGCATTAACAGTGCCATAATCAAGTCATTCATATATTGCTACCCAGCCCATATGACCTGTCTCCTGTCTCACAGATGGGAATGAATGGCAGAGGTGCAATTATAACCCACATCTCTAATTCTCACCAGAATACTTTTTCACAGGGAGCTGCTAACACAGTCCCCTGACAATCAGAAATCCCTGGCCTGCTTTAATGAACTAACATGCACATCAGGTATGATGCTAGAACAGCTGAAGAGGGAAAAGAGGCTGGGTCTTGAAGGACTGAACCAATATATCCTAATAGTTACTCAGTAGGGTCCCCAGTCCTGGACAAAGAAATTGGCACTGGAATAAAGGGTAAGGGAAATGAAAAGTTTTTTCCTATTTAAAAAAAAAATCTAATCATTACTAAAAATAAAGAAAACTAAAACCCATCATCCTTCCTTCAGCACACTATCAACTTTCATTAAAAATTAAAATTATGGGCTACCCTTTGCAGAAGTGAAGAAATTGCTAGAACTGTTTTGGTGATGTTAAACACACACAAGAAAAAACAAACCAGTTGCCATCGAGTTGACTCCAACATATGGTGACCCCAGGCGTGTCAGAGTAGAACTGTGCTCCATAGGGTTGGCGATGTTAGGGGCTCCCACAGAACTAAATGTCCAAGTTAACGCTGGCACATATAATCACACCTACACCCAGTGGAAGAGGGCCATGCTGTGCATGGTAAGAGCCCACTCCCGTTGCACTGCTACTCTCTAGACAATCGGTGGCCCTTACCTGTCCTGCTGGGAACTGGAGGCTCCAAATTCAAGTTCTGATGCCTCTGACAAGGCTAGGGTGAGGGGTGGGGTCTGGCCAAATTCCCTGCATGGATTAAAGCAGCTATCACCTCTGCAACCACGTAGTGGTTGTTGTTGCCCTAGTCCTTTCTTAAAGGTTGTCACTCAGACTGACCAGTTATCAAAATTGCCTCTTTCACTCTCCCTTCAGGGAATTTGCTGGTCTCTTCTCCATTTTGTCTATTGTGAACCATGGACTGTACTCAGGGAAACACTACTTTTTTTTTTTTTTTTATCTCTAGCTTGGGGTTGCCATGAATTGGAATTGACTGGATGGTCAACGGCAACTAACAAAAACAAGTCTTCATATACTAGATTTCCATTTCAATAAACTGTCAGCTATTTAATTAAACTCATGCTTATGACTTGCACAGCATTTATGGGATTGTAGAGGGTAGAAATATAAGTAAGACATGGTTTCTGCCTTGGAGATTTATCACCCACTTGAGAGACAAACACTTATCTATGCAGTTAGAATGAAGAATCTATAGAGACAGGTGTTAGAATAGGACAGACAGAAGACTAAGAAAGGAAATCTCATGTTGTCAAATTATTGAGATTTTTCCATTTAAGACATTTTTATTGGCTGCCATTTTTTCAAAAGAGTGGATTTTTCCAGAAATTTAAAATTTTAATTTATTTTAATCATCCTTTCAGTGACCAAATTTCAGTAAACAAGTAAATCTCCACCTTCTAAAGTTATTCAAGAATGGCCAGACTAGTACGAAACCAAATTAAAGGTAAAAGAAAACTCTAACTTAGTCAAGGGTACAAAAGCAAATTAAAGGTAAAAGAGAACTCTAACTTAGTCAAGGGTTATGATTTAAAAAACAACATAACTACCAATCAGACCAAGTCGACATTAGTGCTACCAAGTTTGTGGGGTATTGTATCTTTTTTTGGTTCCTTGAAGAAAGAGTGTGCTCTTTTTATTTTTTCCTTTAAATTTGGAAATTTGGTACGTTAATTTTTTTAAAAAAGTTATCTACCTAAGACTAAGATTTTGACCACATCTTAATTTTTTACAAGAGATTTTATTGGCTGCTTGTAATTTACATAATAGCTGCTCTGGCAGTAGCACCCGTTAATTGGGGAATCAGACAAGGAGTTGGAGTTGTGACTGTAGAGACTGCTCTTTGCTATCGCTGCTGTTTTTGAGGAATTGAAGAATGTGAATCACGAGACATTTAGCACCCTCTTTCACCCCTAGACTGGAAGTTCTTCCCATGACATGTCCAATCCATTACAGAAGCAAGCAAGCAATCACCTCCAACCTGGTCGGCAGCTTGTACAAAGCATCTGCCCAGATAAAAACAAAATACTCTGGAGCATCTGTTTCTTCTCAAAAACACCCCTCTATGTCTCATAGGAACCCAGCGTCTGAGCAAACATCCTCCCTTTAACCCTTATGGAGCCTCAGAGGCAAACATAGTTATTGAAATTTTACAAATCAGGGAACTGTGGGAGAGGGAAAACTTTCCCGGTCTTTGCCCAAGATTAACTAACGGAGAAGTGCTTCGAGAAGAATGCAGGTGTCTTACCTCCAGGACTGTGATTCAGTACAGAACACAAATGTATCTCATAGGTCCCTTCAGCCAATCTTACAGATGGAAGTTATGTGTTGTCTAGTTATCAGGCTTCAAATAATACCGTATTTATATGTGCTTTGTGATTTCAAACTTGATAAGCCAAGGGGACCACAATTTGAATATTTCGTCAGGATTTCCATTTCTAATTTAAGGCAAGTTTTGACTGACTGAAATCATAAATTGGTTGAAATTTCTGGCACACAGCTTCACAAGTGCTTATTTAATCTGCAAAGTTGAAAAAATCAAGCCGTTCCTCAGAATTTGTTACTTTGTATTTAAACTTTTGTGTGAGGAATTTCATCAAAGAAAACGACTGCTTGAGTTAAAAAGAAAAAAAAAAAATCAGGCAAACATTTTGAGAGAATTTTCTAATTCAAAAAGTGCATCACAAGCCGTTCTGGTCACAAAGGGGAGAGAACGGCTGAGCATTTGGGCTCAGTTAATTTAACTTTTCCATGCCTCAGTGCTGTCAACTGTAAAATGGGATGATAGGAAGATTTAGAGATTTATACTCACACACAGTGCTTACCACCGTGGCTGGCACAGTAAAAATCAGCCATGATTATTCCTTTCTTGAACACTCTATAATTATTGAAATTAAAATATCTTAAGAAAACACACGCTGATGGAATAATATACAGCAATGTAGGTAGACCGTGGCTTGATAAAAGGTGAAAGCACATTATAAGGCAAAAAGTCTCCTAGGTGAATTTGAACTCTTTTAAGGAATTGAGTGGATGGAGCCAAAAGATGAACTTTTGGAGTTTTTTTTTTCCCCCCTTTCTTTGCTCTTTTGCAGAACTTAGCAGAGTTCTGAATGAACGTAGTTCACTCTCTAAGCTATCTGCAAAGACTCTAAATGATTTTATCCCTAGGACAGCATAATGGGTTTGGTGTGCTTCACAACAAACTGGAAGTTATACCACTGACCTCATGTCATCCCTAAGTGACCCAAATACTAGGCACAGGCCAATCAACCAGAAAATGGCAGGAAAAGTCTTCTTTTGAGGTGCTACTTGTTGCCAAGCCACTGACTCCTACAGTCAAGATTGATTATAAACACCCAATTAAGAGGCATTTGGAACCTGAGCTGAACACTAATCTTGTCTCTTGTTCTTAATTATCATCCTTAGATGACTACTAAACTGTCATTGGCCACGTTTATTTTTTAGCCTCCTTTACAAGCACACACATGTATGCACATATGTGTTTGTGTATGTGCTCCTGCTGACGTACGTCAGCACGCATGAAAGTATGGAGTTTTATGCTGGAAAGAAAGGAGCTGAGAATAGGCCTGCTGGCTGAAGGCATATGTCTCACTTGGATCCCTTTTTAAGTGCCTGCTCCCCAAAGTGAAATCTGGTTGGAAATAACAGGCACGTGTTGATTCAATCTGATAACATTTCAACTAACCTCCTTCAGCTTCTCATGAAGGTTGCTTTGTAAAAAACACTTACAGAAATGCCTAACACAAAACAAACTTGTGATACTCGAAATTCATTATGATCAAATGTGTGGTTGTTTATAGCAAGAAATAATCAAGAAAAGTAATTTTATTAAACACATGGGTTTCTGTTCAAATTAAATCAGTGGTAATGGAAAAAAAAAAAAAAAAACCCAAAAGGAAGAAAGTAGATAATTATCTGCCTGAGGAACAAGCAAGGATGCTGCAGGTGGTAGCAACAACACTGGCCAACAGTTGTTCTGACAAGACTTTATTCTTACCTATCTAATCCTTTGTCTAATTCAGTTGAGCTCGATGGTGGTTTTTCTCCCACTGTCTATGTTGGGAACTCACCCCATATCAAAACCAGGAATGAAAAAATTGGAAAAACAAAGCAAAGAAAGGTTTTTCTGGATTTGCCTTGCATGCAAACCAGGCACCAGATTGAAAACTTTGTTTAACATAACCGTACAATATAAGATTTTTCTACAGTAGCTACTGAAAAACATTTTTAAGTGCTTTAGTGAGATTCTGCTATGTGATTAGAAAAGGAATAGTATGTATTTTTCTATCTTCGTTCCAAAGCATTTCATTGTCCATATTCAAAGGATATTACATACAGACTTTCAACACTACAGTAGTTCAGTTTTGCCTGATACTGAAATTTATAAAAATGGAATCACATAATGCAGGACAGCAGTTACCCTTAAGGGAGAAGTTAAGTGATTGAAAATGGACATAAGGGGGTCTTTATGAAGCTGGAAATGTTTGCTTCTTGATTGGTTACATGGATGTGTAAAATTGCATCAAACTTTACACTAACAGTGTGTGTATTTTACTAGATATCTATTATGCTTTGATGAAAAGTACATACATTTCTAAATTTCTTATAGAAAATAAAGACTATTTTGGCTTAAAATACCCACTGTTTTCCATAAAACAAGGGCAATTTTTTGTAGGTTTGATTTGGTCTAAATAATGCTCTAAACACAAGACCAGGGCCCCTGCGTACTGCAAATGGTTAGTGTGCTTGGCTGCTAACAGAAAGGTTGGAGGTTCAAGTCCACCCAGAGGTGCCCTGGAAAAGAGGTCTGATGATCTACTTTCAAAAATCTGCCGCTGAAAACCTTATGAGCACAGTGCTACTCTGACAAGTATTAGATCACCGTGAGTTGGAATCAACTCAAAGGCAACTGAAAACACACACACACACACAAGACTGGGACTCGGGTGAGGCAAGTGAGGCACTCACCTTGCGTACAAAATCCATGATGAACATAATATCAATATTTTAGCAAAAGAAAGTTCACCACAGAAAATATTACTCAGCGAAACCAAAAACAGAACTTCTACTCCCAAAACTGCCAACCAACCACTAAATGGCCATTCTGTAATTAAATTTACAGGAACATTCCGATTTGGGAAACTAAGGGAAGACTCATTTTCGTTCAGTGATATTCTATGAAAATCAGTGGAATTAGCAGTGTTTCAAAGCTGATACTAACTTAGGCAATTTTAAAAGTAGCATTAAAGAAACAATGTGTGAATTATTCTAACAAACTCCCCCAAACCTGAATATCTCTATTTAATTATAATTGCACTGTGATTAAACTTCATATGACATTACAAGACTGAAATCTGCCTTCGAATGCATTTAATTAGGAAAATATACACCTATTATTGGTTACACAAAGAAGAGCTTACAAATCAAAATTGTACACAGGACAGAACTCTGCTATGCCAGCCTTGTGTTTTCGTTAAGTTGTATAAAGCAGCTCTGTCAAATCAGGCCCTGATGTCAGGAACTCGTCAGAAGAGACCACTACTGAGCTTTCTCCCGCCACACTACCACCTTTTAAGACTCCTTTTCTGAAGCTTCACATTCATTTTTTTTCATGTTTTTAACCCCATGTCTGTGAAATTTTTATTGCTCCCCAGATGACGACATCTGATCTGAATGTAACCACACACCTCTTTGCTCAGCAGTATTTGTCACAAACAATTATAAATTATCATGCTGATAGTTTGCATTGCTGGGAAACCGGAAAAGTTCCATAAATTCTAACTACTGTCTCAATGACATTCTTGTTTGTTATATAAAGTTTTATGCATTTCAAGATGTCTGCCTTACCACTGAAAGAAACTTTAGGTGAGCAAGAACCAACTAACTCAACGTAAATAGCGGAAACCATTCACAGTGCACCATGAACATTGCTTCCTGAGAAACATTCAGTGGGTCTCTTTTTCCCTTCTCTTCTGCTACTAACTGGGGTTTTCACACTTTCCAAGCTCGTGAGATTATGCTCGTGTTAAAAAGAGAAATCACCATTCCTTCCACACCCTCAGCATGGTCTTCTCCTCTCAGAACGTTCTCTAGTCTCCTCTTCCATATCCCATAACAATAAAATCATGGCAGTATATCTGGCTAGAAATCTCAGCCAGTGTTAGCCCGAAGACAGATGCTCTACTGTTCTACTGAGTGATTGACTGATACCACACTTTGTTCAATAAAATAATTGAGGAGGTTATGGTATTATGTTTTTGACGCCTATTTGTAATGAAACCTGGCTCAGTGGTGGTATAAACATAAACCGATGCATTTTGAAACTATCAGGCACAACTCACACATTTATTTTCCCTACAGAAATACTTCCCCTTGATAACCGCTGTGAAAACCTAACACCCATTTTGTAAAGTAAGGTCCATGGTTTACTTATGAACTGAGTCAGTTTTGGTGCCATTCACATGAAAAGGTGTGATTGTATACATTTTAGTGTATTGTTGAAGTAACTAGATAATTTTTTTTTACTTATTCATAAATAAAATCATAAAAGTTAATTTTTTTCTTTTTACCAGAACTGTTTGACTGGTTTATTTAGTTACTTCTGCATTCCTACCCCCTACAAAAGAAAATGGCTTACTTGGGCCTGGAGGATGCTTCTCAATAAGCAAATATACTAAGAAATTGATTTCTTGAGCTTTCACATGATGAAAATTGACTATACATGGTGAAACTGTCAGTTGAATACTGACAATTTCAAGAGAAAATGCAGGGTGTATTATATGTGGATCATCCCATTACTAGATCAATACACTTAGTTTGACATATGTCTAGTTTCATATTTCCAAATGTTCTAGCAATGACGAAGTTGTTAAAGATATCGTAATAATGACAACCTATTTTGAGGAGAGCTTTAACCTTTTTAAAGGACTTTCGTATCCACTACCTTGTTTTATCCTCACAGTAACCCTAAGACGTAAGTATGGCAAGTATTTCTCCCTGCCATTAGGCAGATAATATAGCTGAGTAGGGAATGATATTAAATGTCTTAAAACCAATTGCTCTTAACGGTGATAACTAAAAGCTTACCAGCTTATATCATTTTATGTCAACTTATATAATCTCAAATCCACTTTTGGAAGTAGCCTAATATAAATTATAAAAACAAAAAACTATGGTTTTGGGGCCACTAATATAGACTTTTGAAGTCTATGAATTTGTTTTTCAAGGAGTTTCTGGTGCTTTCCATTTTTCTAGGGAGTTCTAGCTGCCTTTAGATTTTAAAGCTGTGGATTCCTCTCACAACCTCAACAAAAGGAGGTAAGAGTTCGGCCACGTTTGTAGAGCGTCAATTACAACCTTCAACAATGACCAGAAGTATTTTTTACATGTGGCCAGTCCAGAAAGACAGCTAAGGCAATGTCTTATGCTGGTCCTCCTATACCTTTTTGGAATTTTTCATTGACAAAAGGAATTTTTTATTGATAGCATATAATGACAATTCAAAACATGGCACAAAGATATTTTCCACTGGCACAATCTCCATTGACTTCTTCAGGCTAAATATATCAGTCTTCCAAAGCCAGACAGGAGATGGCAACTTCACAGAGAACAAACCCTCAGTTGCCTGTAATTAAGAAACGGTCTAATTCAGTAGTAGCATTATAAAACAAAAAAATTCTCACTGTCATAATTATAAAAATAATCTTCTTGGGTGTTATCAGTTTCTTGACTACCTTATTGATATTACTTTTTTAAGTGTCTTCCCAAACCCCAACTAACTGAAGAGGTGCTCTTCCAATCCCACCATATCTAACCTCACACCACTGTATGGCAAACCATTACTGTATTTAGGGTTTACAGTGCTAGATGTTGTAAATGTTTTACATATATTAACTCATTCAATTGGTTTCCCTTTCTTAAACTTCTCCTCCAGTAGTCTGCTGGAGCTGGCTTGCACCACCTTACAAGAGCCAGTTCTGCACATTTCTTCCCAGTTCCAGGCACAATGATATCATCTTGTTTGTTTGAGAAATTGGTCATAGCGAGAGTATTTACACCATGGAAATCGACAAATGTTACATGTCAGAATTTTACCCTTATCCCAAAAGGGAGCCAGTTGTTAAACATTTAGCAGCACACCAGTGTTAAAACTAGTGACTCTTCTAAATTCTTTAACTATTATATTACACATATACCTGCTAATGACTTACTGATCAGGAGTCAGTAAACGCGACTTTATTGAAATCTAATAGCAACTTATATTTTAGAATAATGTTATTACTTGAATATACTTTACAAGAATTTCTTAAAACTATCTCCCAGCAGTTTAGGCATTATCGAAAAGTAAAATAAAATACAGAACAAGTCTCCAGATTGTCCAGGTGACTGGCACTATATTCACCACCATAGAGAATATTGAGGCAAAAAAAGTGCAATGAACTCCCCGTTTCCAACAGTCACTAGAATACTCTATTAATGACAACTTCCACATGAGGTTAAAAAGCCAATATAATGCCCTCAACGCACTTCTGAATCACAAAACAAAGACTAAATTAGAATCAGCATAATTATATTGCATTGTAATATATACTGATTGTTTGGAAATTGATCATCAGTATATGAATTTATGCTAATTCTCTAGGAACCAGAATGCTGACTTTACCAGATGACCTCATTTCCCTGACCATGAAAAACTAGTTTACCCCATCAACTCAACAGGTCGTTGAGCACTTCCTACAGGTGGGAACATTAGCATATTATTCTGTTCTTCCCTAAATATGAATGGCCCTGCATCATAATGTTTATCTCCAAAGAAAGTAATAGCCTATATACATTGTATACAATTAAATGTACCCATTTTAAAACTTGGGAAAACACATCACTCCCTGAGAAATATTATAAAATTGACAGTTAAATAGATTATTTTCCTTTAATAAGAAGATTGGTATTCAGGTCCAGCTCTCTGGATACTACACGGCCGACCGTGCAACAGAATGGGAGGGTGAGGAAAAGATGGGGACAGGTAGCTGGCTTGGTGTCCAAGAGAGAAGAGCAAACATGGAATGAATTGCTACATTTAAAGTTAAAACATACTGTCCACTACTGTGGGAAGCAAAACCTACACACCAGTTCCTTGATATAATGTGAGGAAATATAATTTAGACCGTCACCGTACCCTATGGATCATAACGGTCTGATTCATTTGTGCATGAGATCACCATGAGTCAAGGCCCAACTCCATGGCAGCTAACAACAATAACAGTGAGACTATCTTTGTAGTAATGAAATCTGGCATAATTTGATAATTAGTAACTTAACAATAGCAGATAGGCTAACTAAGGCAGATGGATAAAAATTGATTCATATGTGAGTTCCCATTGTATTTACTGTACATTAAAAATTAACTTTTAGAATTTTTCATAAAAGTCTTACAATCATTAACTACTATAAAAAAAACTTGTATCTAATTCACCCCTTGCTTGCTGAAAGTGAAGAGGACTTGAAGCACTTACTGATGAAGATGAAAGATAACAGCTTTCAGGATGGATTACACCTCAACATAAAGAAAACAAAAATCCTCACAACTGGACCAATAAGCAACATCATGATAAACAGAGAAAAG
>NW_004444131.1:1513487-1577871 GCF_000243295.1 Trichechus manatus latirostris
AATAAGCAACATCATGATAAACAGAGAAAAGACTGAGGTTGTCAAGGATTTCATCTTATTTGAATCCACAATCAACACCCATGGAAGCAGCAGTCAAGAAATCAAAAGATTTGCATTGGGCAAATCTGCTGTAAAAGACCTCTTTAAAGTGTTGAAAAGCAAAGATGTCACCTTGAAGACCAAGGTACGCCTGACCCAAGAGATAGTATTTTCAATCACATCATACGCATGCGAAAACTGGACAATGAATAAGGAAGACAGAAGAAGAACTGACGACTTTGAATCATGGTGTTGGTGAAGAATATTGAATATACCACGGACTGCCAGAAGAATGAACAAATCTGTCTTGGAAGAAGTACAACCAGAATGCTCCTTATAAGCAAGGATGGCAAAACTACATGTTACATACTTTGGACATGTTGTCAGGAGGGATCAGTCCCTGGAGAAGGACATCATGCTTGGTAAAGTGGAGGGTCAGCGAAAAAGAGGAAGACCCTCAACGAGACGAGACGGATTGACACAGTGGCTGCAACAATGGGCTCAAGCATAACAACGATTGTGAGTATGGCGCAGGACCTGGCAGTGTTTCGTTCTGTGGTGCACAGGGTTGCTATGAGTCAGAACCGAGTCGACAGCACCTAACAACAACGACAATTCACCCCTATATGCCTTACTTTTAGTCAATGACAATTTGTGTTTTCCGTGTAAAACTCGATAAGATAAAGACAGCTTTTAAATTATGAAATGTGCCACAAATTTGTTACAAAATATTCAACATCACTATCTGTGGATGCTATATATGTTAATGAGCCACAATATTTAATAAAAATGCAAGTGAGAGTTTGAGTTTCTAGCTCTTCACCTTCCCAGAAAAAAAAAAAATTATACATTTCTTAACAAAAGAGTTCCCAAACCAAAAGTGTTAACAGGAAAAGGAGTATGAAAGATTACACATTTAAATATAATCTTCCTAGTTTGGAGAACTCAGAAATCACTTAATGTAATTTAATTTCCATACCATTGACATATGATCTGCCCTAGATTGGAATCCCTCCTGGATCCATTTATATCCCATATTGAACACACAGACTTTTCCCCCATAGACATCTATGACCACTAGATGGTGCTGTGGTGCCCTGCTCAAATACGTTCTCACTTACTTGCAGTCTCTGTCCTCCAAATCGAAGTGGGGGTTGAAGTTGATCATAATTCTCTGGTATGGTTCCGGGGCCTGAATCAGCCATTCACATTTTTCACTTGGGTGATAAGAATGAGGATAACCAGGAGATGTAAGATACCCAGGGTTTTCAATTTTTATAGTACCACCACATTTATCTGCAATAAAAATAACATTTTAGCAGATCTTTCCCTTACACCCAGTTAAATAGTCTAGCTTCATATATAAATTGCCAGATATTAAACATTCCATAACTTTTTTAAAGGGAACTCCAAGGGGTCTCCACAGGTCCTTAAAGTGACAATGACAGCAACACCCTAGCAAGGGCCAATCTTTGATCTCTGAGCATTTGCACAGGAAGGCTGAGCAACAGAGATCTGAGAGGACTCCTCACCTCCTCCCCACCCCCAGAAGTTCCTTCCCAAGGAAGAGGTCTTCTAGCACCTAACAACAACAAGCATTAAAAACATTAAATCCCCTCAACTGATGTTAACATGGTCCCCAGGGATCTTCTGCTAGACTTAATTATCCTCAAGAAGTGTAATCGCATTAAGTAGCAAGTTCTAAGTGGAAGGTGACTAAAAGATGCTGTTAGACCCCTTGTGTGGCTTTTTGATGATAAGCCTGGTCTATGTCATTGATCAGTGGGGATTGTCTTCCAAGACCTCGATTGGCTTAAAACCAAACTTTTTGTTGTTTTATCTGCCCGTAAATCTAAGTGATTCTGAGTTATCTCTGCTCTTCGGATCCAGGTCAACAGAGAACAAAGTATATTTGATGAAGCAGAAATAATTCGCTTTACTTCTCTAAGTAAAGTTGCTCAGGCTTGGAGACCAGATCAAAGCAATGGGGCAGAAAGAAAAATAAATAGCCATGCAGCATTAATTCTAATTACCTAAATGTTGGGGGAAAAAAATCACCGCAGTGAGGCCTGGATATCACATAAAGTAAGCCACATTCTCCGGAAAAGGTGCGCTAACTAGTTTTGAACCTCATTTCAAAAAACCCAAAGAACCAGTTGCTGAGGCTGCTTTATTGTTCCTCGTAGATTTTCATTGTCACTTTTTATGATGGATTTCGTACTGGAGATCCTTAGCTTGAAATGATGCCACATTTATTGATGCTTAATTTTGAGCAATAAAAATTTAGCGCATAAACTATGTAAGAGGAACAGGTATGAAAGCAGTGAAATATATAAGCCTATCAATCACAGATTTTCAGTAATGGTATATATAGATTTTAATATTGCATCTAATAGATTCCCTGTGGAAAGAGAATGGCATTCTTTGCTCTCAGCATGAATTTATAAATCTACCGAATTTTATTACAGGAAAACCAGGTCAAATGGAAATGAAAGATGAAGTGCACATCAAAAACGCATAAAGCATTACAGAAATCAGTGCCCATAAATTAAAAAGAAGACAATATAAATTATATTGTTTTTTTCCTTAATTGCTAGATGTTTCTCTGTATTTCTTAGACTAGGGGGTAGTTTTATACTGGTTTCCTTTGCCTGAGCTTTTAAAAGCATAAGATTTGCCAAAAGAAATGATGTTGCAACTGGAGTTCAGAATCCCAGCTAATGACCATATTGGACACTGTTCTGTGATTCTATTGAGATTCTTGCATTATTTTAAATGTGCAGAAAACTTGGAAAGTGACCCTGTCTCATTAAGTCTCCTCCAGCTCTGTACAAACATCATGGCAGAGTCTGGCATCTGTTAGAGGAGTGAAATAAAACAGCACTGCTTCTAGTCACTTGACAGAGTCACTTCAGAAGACATTTAGGTGGACCCGGTACCACACCAGAGCTCTTTAATCTGTGACTTCTAAGAAAGTGACAGTGTAATAAGATAATGTGGACTGCTAGACTCCCTGGCTCTGTTAAATCTCTCTAACAGTTCATTAAGAAAGAGCAATTTCTAATGACTCTGGACCATTAGTCCTAAATAAGGTTAATGAATTAATTTAGCAAGCACTGGTACTGGGAGGAGGTGGACATGGCTTTAAGAGGGCTGCTGAGTTACAGAGGCATTAACTGGCTCTGGTCACTCCAGTCATAGTAACGTGGCTGTAACTAGTCAAGCTCACCGACTGAAGCTCAGGTTCTCAGCTGCTAAGAAAAAGAAGTCCTGTACACACAAGCACGCGCACACACACACACACACACCCTAAAGTCTGAGAGCTTTTATATTACGTTTCAAATCCACCCTGTGAACACCTCCCCTACTGATTTAATCTCAGGAGTTGTTGAGGGCAGAGGGTGGGTTACTGTAATTTCTAAAGCCTAACCATTTGTGCTCTTTCAATTGCCAGATTATACAAAGATGCCACCAACTCAGGTTCATTAACAAATTGAACTCTACATTCACAATTGTTCTTGGTGTGTTTTACTTCCAAGCATATCTTTTAGAACAGTACTTGGTAGCTGTTGGGAGAATCTATTGCTTAAATCACAAAACGTTCAGAAAACATATTAGGGAGATTAACTTCCATCATAAAGATGTGATTTAAATTCCTCTTGGTATGAACTCCTCCACTTGTAGTCTCTTATTAAAACAATATACCACAGAAAGTAGTGGTTGTTCTTTTCTTCTAATTACTTTGAAATCTAAGTCAGACAAAAGTAAATATTTGCTAATTGGTTAATAATAATTGCTGAGGATTTACTGTAAAGATAATTTCATACCCTTGCCTTCACCTACTTTTCAGTGGAAGTCAAACATGCCTACAACCAGATCACATAAAACATATTATTTATGTTACATGGTACTGTTTATGCCCCAGCACAGTCTTTCATTTACTTCACAGTGAGTGGTTTGAAAAGCAAAGTGGAAGCTGCGACTGAGTTAGGGATTTCCAGATATCCTGGTGCCTTATGCTGTATATATCAGATTCCTTTATTGACACTATGCAACTTTCATTCAAACTCCAGACGGATTAGGGACGAGTTACAAAACCGGGGACAGGGGTTCCATCAATCAGCAAACCGCTATCTTTTGCAGGCACCCGCCAGAGGAAATAGTTTGGGGGAGTTTCAAGAGAACCAGGAAGTTCTCCTGGTAAAGTGTTCATTAACTTTTAACTGCCATTAGGTTTCTGAAAGGGAGGCTCATCTAATTGCCTTTGGGAGGAAACATTATTAAGATAATTGGTGCGCTGATCTGGGAAGGTCTGCAGCTCTGTCTTGCAATAGAGATAGGAAAACCTCCACAACCAAACAGCCAACTTCCAGGAAGGAGCCAGAGGACCTGAAATCCTCTTGCCAGAAACCGATTGCTTTGATTTCTTTATTTCTCCGCCCGGATAAAAGTTTCCTTGGTCCGGGCAGATGGCTCCTCCCGGATCATCCCAGCAACTCTGCGTGAGTCCAGTCGCTGGGGATAGGAGGCAGAGCCCGGCTGGACGCCCGCAGCCTGGGAGCCCCGGGCGCGGCGCTGTCAGACGCGCCTCCGCCTGTCACTTACCGTTGCGAAAAGCGCTGGCCAGGGCGAGGGCGAGCGCGGCGCAGAGGAGCAGCAGTCCTCTCTCCATTCTACCTTCTTCGGATCTCTAGGCAGAAGCGGGAGAACGAGATCGTGGAGGGAAAATATAGCAAACGGAGTAATCTAAAAAATCCAAAGCGCTCCAACTCTGCTTGGAGCTGTAAAATCCTCCAGCCCGTCTGGGAGAACGGGAAGCAGCTAGGCAATGCCTTGATCCAAGAGAAACGGTTCTCGTTTTGTGTCTCAAGTCGCCTGCATCCTGTCATTTAGCTCCGGTTTCCTCTCCCTTTTCCCACACTTGTTCTTCTTCCAGGAGCCACTGCCCGAGCCATGTCTCAAAAAAAAAAAAGATGGAAAATATTTAAAAAAAAAAAAAAAAAAAAAAATGTGGGGGCTGGAACGGGGAGAAGTGAGGTAGGGAAACACACACCAAAGCCAATTTCCAGAAAAGAAAAAAAAAATATCCGGGTTGTCTCTGGACCCGCTGGAGCCGAGGAGCTGGCGCCCTGGGGAGGTCCGGGGTGTCTGCGGGAAGGAGAGGAGCAAGCAATGAAAAGAGGAGCGGGAGACAGGAGTTTCACTAACTGCACCCCCGCCTCCCCCACCCCCTTCCGTCCTCCCCCTCCCTTTCTTAAGCCCTTCCCTCGCTTCCTCCCTCCCCTCTCCCTGCACAAGCTCGCCAGTAATTGCCTGACAGGAGACCGGGAGGAACTAGTTTTCCTCACTGTGCTTTCCCCGTCCGTTTGTCTTTCTCCGAGGCCTTGCAGGGATCTTCACGAGTAGGAAGGCGCTGTGGGTCTGCGCCGAGGGCGGGCGCGCGTGTGTTTGGGGAGGTGGGCATCGAGATCGCTGCCAAAGAAGGCTCAGGGCTAGCCTACCTCGGCAAGCCTCGCTTCTGCACCCCGGAATGAGACCCAGGAAGCTGCAGGGCAGCAAGGGTCCCGCTGCCGAAAAGTGCGGAGGGCCCGAGAAGTGGCGGCGCCTTCTTGCAACTGCAAATCCCCTTGCTGGCTAGGAGCGCGGCTTCTCCGCGCGGAGCGGCGTCGAGGAGCCGTAGCGCCAGCCCCCTCTCGCTCTCCGCTTGACCAGCCGGAGACCTGTGGCAGGGAGGAGACGGGCGCCCGCTGGGCACTCCGGGTCAGGGCTGGCGGGCCAGAGGTGGAAAGCTCGGCTGGAGTCGGAAACGCACCGCAAAGCCGGGAGAGGGGCGGTAGTGCCAGTGCCACGTACAGCCGTGTCAAACCTCCCAGGAGTGCGAGGCCGGGCTGCAGCCAGACACCGTCTCCTGCCCCGACATCAGGGCGCGCGACTGGTTTCCAGCGCGCCTGGGCGCCGGGGTGCCCGCCTTGCGCCGCAGGGCTCCATTGTTCCCCGAGATTTGGACAAGACTTCTCCTTAGGGGCAGAGGGGACCCCCGCAGAGTGGGAGATGAATCGCCTTCCTGCTAGGGGGCAGCCACCGCCCAACCCCGCCCAGCCCCGCGTCTCCGAGCGCAGGTGCTCAGTGGTTTGGAAATGAGGGGTCCATTGGCCCCGGCTTCTTAGCAACACGGGCAAGGAGAAAGGGCGGAGGAGGGAAGTGGAAAGAGGCACCCTTGGCAGGGCCCTCAGTGCCGGCTCCCGGCAACAGGCAATTGTGCACGCTGGTCCTATAGCTTTCTGCCCACCCCCACCTCCCCACGGAGACCCGTCCTCACTGTCTCTGGATGCTCCCCAGTTCCATTCCCCAAGGGCTCCCAGAGAACTGCCGTTGAAGTGCGTCTGCGGATATGAATAGCAAGGACATTTCAGAGAAACAAACAGGTTGCGGTCATGGATCCAGCCCTTTAGGGGAGTCAGTGCACGCAGACTCCCTCGAAAGGAGCTCGTGGGCAAGGTGAAAAGGTCACTCTACCTTCTGGGAATTGGCGTTTATTTACAAATCTCCAAATCAGAGCTTATTCCTACCTGGCGTAAAGAGCTGGCAAGGGAGATTTAGGAATGTTGGCGAGGAGACTCTGCTCAAAGGTTTTGGAGGAAGAACTAGGGACTGGCGGAAGAACTAGGGACTGCCCCAAGCGCGCCCGCCCGAGGCAAGAATTTCACACCCGCGGGTTGGGGCTAGGCGCGGTGAGGCGCGCTCCGCAGAGTGCAGGCGGGAACCGTGCCCGCGCTGAGGCGCAGTCCGCGGAACCCGCACTCACTGGTCCCACCAGATCCTCCTTTCCACTTTCTCGCTTCAAGCCCTTCTTTTCAAGCCTTTCTTCTCACCCCACCCGCGTCCGCTGAGCTCCGGCCGCTATCTTGAGACGGAGCCACCTCCGCTCCGCAAGCCAGCCCTGTCTCCAGAGCGCCGCCTCTGTCCAGTTTGCTCCTTTGCGGGTCGCCGGCCCCTGGGAGATACTGCCAGCGAGGCGCGGGGTGGGAAGGTGACACTGGCCCGGGAGTCAAATGCCTAGGTCGAACGATAAGGGCCGCGGCAGGGCCGGTGGGCAGCTGTGCGCCTCTAGCTGGGCGGCGGAGGGAAGGAGGAAGCGGGGGAAAGCCGCGCCTAGCGCAGAGCCCCGGGGAGCCCGCGCTCTGGCGGAGGAAACCTGGGCGCTTGGCTAAGACTTCTGCTCGTCGCCGCCTTCCCGCCTTCCTCTCTGCTCTGGACGCAGCCAGTTTTAGTCTCCAGCAACGCGGGGTCAGCGGCATCATCAGATTTGGGATGACCCCGAGCTACCTCAGTCCGGGGCTCGGAGGGAGAGGTGGCTGTCGGTACCTGGTATGTTGACACAGAAAGGGAACCAGGAGGGTGCAGCGTCCGGGGCGTCCTAGAGTGACAGATAGTCGCCTTCTTCCTACTGGGACTCTGCCGCACTCGCTCCAGGGAGCCGGTTCTGACCCGTCTGAGCCTCGACGGGGTGAGCGAGGGGGCACTCACGGGAGACTTGAGCTGTGTTGTTTTTAGAAAACTGCCTCCAATCTCTCTTCCCCTTTCCCTGCTGAGTGTGCATTTCCCAGCCTAGACTCGCAAGGGTAACAAATAAAGCTACCGGATCGTGCACTCAGGGAGGGACTGTTCCCCACCCGGACCTCGCCGCCTCTGGGCTCTGGCGGCAGTCGTTCCTCCGGCTCCCACGCGCCTTCCCGGGGAAGGGTTGTGGGGGGGTGGGGGGAGAGAAGGTTTCATCCAGCGCACCAACGCTCAGAGGAAACCTGTCTCCTTTCTTGTTCACTAGCTGAGCACTTTTGCCAGCTTTTCTCCAATCACCTAATAAGGCATGCAATATACACTCGAGAGGAAATACCATACTTCAGTTCTGCCACTGATTCTCCTGGTCTTAGCTGATTTGAGGCTTTTCTAGACTCCTTAGTTTCCAAGTACAGTACCGGATAGTAGAACCCTAGCACTGATGGATAATTGCTAGCTAGTGGGCTGGTGCAGAGCAAATTGTCCCTGCTAACAACCTCTTTCCTTTGCTCTTGTATTCCACAAAGTGCTGAAAAGGGTCAATTTTAGATTTCTGCAATTCTCCAGCAAGGGAGACAGACCGACTGACTTTTATATAAGAATAAGTGATAGACGGAGGAGGAATTTGGCAGTGTTCCTAGGTTGATTTTATTTTGGTCTCATGAACACATTACTCTTTCCCAACATCACAATATCCTCAGACTGGATAGGACCCACTTCCATTGAAGGGAAGATGCATCGACCACACTCCCAGAATGCCGTGCTGAGGCCCTGGGTCAACAATTTTCAGCCCCATTGACTTGCACTCGAGGACTTCTCCAGGAATAAAGCGTTGGCTTGGATCTCCCAGAGCAAGGCTGGAATCTTGGTCCATCATTAAGAATAGACTGAGTGGTAAATGCTTCGTTCCTTTCATCAGGCTCTCATCAATTCGTCAGAAATGAGATGAGATCCATTACTCCCAGAAGGGCATTTGAGCCACTAACTTCCTCACAGTATTTCAGGTTGATGAAATATGGAGATTCAGGCTGGTATTTAAAAATAGTATCAGGTCGGTCTTAGTCAAGTTTTTAAAAGCATCAAGCCCACACATCAGAAATGCAATAAAACAATATATTTTTAGTAGGATCTAACCTACATTTGAGACATAAGAATGGAAGAAATACAACCGGAAAAAGATTGAAAATTGGAATTTAAATTTATCTACTATTATTTAAAACAATTCTATTTAAAATGGCATTTATGTCAAATGTCAAATGTCTCCATCATAAAGAGATATGTTTTGGACCTCATTTATAGCTATATCCTTAATTTGTATTGCCAGAGGAAGGAAGGAACAAATGAATGTTTACTTTATGATACTTTATTTCTGGACTTTAAAAGTTATCTTGAAAGCTCTTTAAGTATTAGGGAAAAGACAACAATCTAAAGTTTTAAGATAAAGCTATAATACAAGGTGTTTGTAATATAGTATATGCAATTGAGAGATACGGGAAGAAAATGGTAGATTTTGAATCATATTGGTGGATTCAAGACATTTTGTTGGTGGTAGAGGTTAAGCTAGAATTTGAACACTTGTATTTGTTGTAATGAATAATCTCAGATTATTCTGTCTTAATTAAACTACCTTTTTAATTAGGAAAATTAAAATCATACTAAACAATGAAACACCCACCAGACCAATAAGAACATTAAAGAGAAAATATTCAAAGCTTCAAAAGAACTATTTTAAAAATATAATTTGAGTGACCAAAATAAGAAAGTGGCTCTTTCTTTAAATTCAGTCATAGTTTTGTGAAAATTAATACAGAACTCAAGTTTTAAGAAATTCTAAAAAATATCAGCAGTAATATTTTTAAAAATCAAACGAAGAACAACAATAAACAGCCCCCCCTCCACGCACACACAATTAAGAATTGTGGAATTTATTCCAACTGAATTTAAAAACTAGTGAAGAATTTTAATTTGGATTTTTATTAGTAAATCTGCTGCATGGAGAATGAGTTATGAATGGAGGAAAGGAAGAAAGGAAGAGACCAATTAGGAAGCAACTATAATAGAATATAAGCAAGAGCTTGAACAAGGAGGTGTAATCAAAAAGACTGATGATGAGTTGGATATGCCAGTGAAGAAGAGGGTGTTGTCAAGGATGACACTTTAGTTTCTAGCTTCCGTAACTGGATGGGCAGTGATAGCCTTCAGAGAGGCAAGGAACACTAGAAGAAGACTAGTTTGGAAGGAGATTGTGAGTTTGATTTGGTCTAGATTCAGTTTCAAATCTCTATGAGACAAACCAATGGAATATAGAGGAGGAATCTGGACTGAAGATATAAGTTTGTGAATAACTGGTATGTAGATAATATTAATTGAAGTAGAGGGAATGGGTGAAATTGCCTATGAAGGATATGTAGTGTGGAAAGTAGTTGCAGGACAGAACATTGAAAACTTTTAAATGCAAGGTTGTCAGGATGAGCCAACAAAAGACCATGAGAAAGAGCAACTGAGAGGTAGGAGGAAACCAGAAGAGTATGGAGCCCTTGTGGCACAGTGGTTAAGAGCTTGGCTGCTAACCAGAAGGTCAGCAGTTTGAATCCACCAGCCACTCCATGGGAGAAAGATGGGCAGTCTGCTTCCTTGGAAACCCTATGGGGCAGTTCTACTCTGTCCTGTAGGGTTGCTATGAGTCAGAATCAGCTTGAAGGCAATGTGTTTATTATTTTTGACAAAGCCTTCTTCCTTCAATTTATTGTATCAAACCATCAGATTGTCGAAGTGCCTTGCACGTAGGTGGTGATAAATTAATCCTTGTTGGTTGACTTTCAGCTACAAAATTTACTGTCCTATTGGGCTTTCCCTAAAGTCACACAAATGCTTGTATGTCATGGGGAAGATGTACAGAAGAACAGGGCTGGCCATTTGGAAACTTTTGTATTTTAAAAAGTTTTCAGTTTAATAGTACAAGAGGTTAAATTTGCAGGCACATTTTCCTCCTGCTCAAATGCTATAAACACCCTAGTAGGGACGATAAATAGCAAAGTGGACAGCAAGAAAAAATATTTTGGAAGAGATACTCCTGCACTTTCTCTTCTTGATTTTTCCAGCTTAAGTTTTAGTTGTAGAAACTGGAAATAATAAAGATGTATAAGTTGAGACATAAAAATTGTAAAGTGACAGGTTATTAAACAAAATATACAGGTTTATATTTTGAAATGTAAAGCGAAAAAGAAAAAAAAAGCACACATTGGGACGTTCTAATTATAAATTGCATTTACAGAGTCCAAAGCAGACCCTGATATTAACATTCTCTAAAATCATTGCTTGCCACCCTCACTCCGCAGGTGGAGGATCACTGAAAGTTCATTGTAAAGTTCAAAGTACATTGAACGTTCAAATTTGGCAACTTTACTCAGCAATTTTGTGATGGAATAAAACATAAAAAGCTGATGTTTTAAATTTAAGTTTGTATCTTAAAGAAGGTGGAAGTAAAATTGTTTAATGAAATAAGGGTGAATATCACAACTGGTTTATTCTTTTGAAAATTCATAGGAATTTCTATTACCCTGTAATTTATGAGGTCAAATGGCTGCTTTAAAGTCATCCTGTATTATTGCCTCTATCCCGGTGTGCAAAGGTTCTTTTTCTGGATTTTTAAACCCCTTTGTCATTTCACAGACTTATGAATTATGTTCGTGCATGTCCTGAATGTAGTCAAGCAAACTCAAATTTAATGTTGTCTTCCAAAGCAAACTCCTATCTCATTGAATTTTTTTTTTTTTTTTGGCTGTAAGTTTTCTTTTCTTTTGGTAAATATATCTGTAACAAAACATTTGACATTTGAACAATCTTCACGTGTACAGTTCAGTTACATTATTTATATTCATCATGTTGTTCAACCATCACCCTTATTCTTTCCCTTAACAGAAGTGCAGTGTCCCCTAAGCAGTGAATCCTCCTTTCTCCCTACCTCCCATCCACCTGGTAACCACTAGTAAACTTAGGTCTCTACACACTTGCTTATTCCAGGAATTTCATATATATGGGTCATACAATATTTGTCCTTTCGTGACTGACTTATTTCACTGAACATAATGTTTTCAAGGTTCATCCACGTTGTAGTATGTATCAGAACTTCATTTCTCTTTATGGCTGAGTAATATTCCACTGTATGGATATACCACATTTTGTTTATCCAGTCATCTATTGATGGATGTTTAGTCTGTTCCCCTTTCTGGGTATTGTGAATAGTGCTGCAATGAACATTGGTGTACAGGTTTCTGTCTGCGTTCCCACTTCCAGTTTTTTTTTTCGGTAAATACCTAGGAGTGGAAGTACTTGATCACATGGAAATTCTGTTTAACTTTTTGAGGGACCACCAAACTATTTTCCACACGGCTGAACTGTTTGATTTTTAAGATTTTTTTTGGACCTTGTTTTGAGAATGTCTGCCTTGGCTTTCAAAACAGGTATCTATCTTAGGCAGATCAACTGTGATGTATATGTATTAGGTATTAGTCCTAATCATGTCAAATGAGTATTTTTCTGTTATGTAGATACAACGTAGCAGCTGTCCTTTCACTGGTGAGGGAAGCATCTCATACATTCCAGGATACGTGAGTGAGTGGCAGTCAGGGCTTTCCAGTTCATATCAAGCAACACAAGCCAGATCATCTTAAGCAAAAAAGAGATTTAATAGTTATAAGGGGGAAAATCAAAGAATGAATCTCACGTTAGGCAGAGCTGGAGCTAAAGGTTCAATTGATGACAATGAACAGGATGGTTTCTGTGTTTTCATCTGAGTTGGCTTCGTTTTCAAGCAAGCAGTCTCTGGATAGTGTCAGGGGAGGTCAATGGCAGACCCAGGCTTCAATGGTCCTTCGAGGTTGTGAGCACAAAGAGGATTGGGAGCAGAGTGTTCTCTCCAAAGTACATAACTGTCTTCAATAAAATTCTGATTAGCTGCATTGGGGTCATGTGCTCCTTTCTGGACCAATCACTGTTCAAGTGAGATAGGTTACTCTTTCTATCCAGCTTGGGCCACTTGTACCCTGGCTGTGGGTGGGAAACCCTATGATTGACAGAAAGCAGAAAGACAATCTCCAAGGGTGAAAGAGGGTCTCAGGATACCATGACCAGAAGAACAGAGAAGGGTGACAGACTGTTAAGAGCCACTCTGTTTTGATCATTAGTTGTTTTCAAGTGAGTGTATGAAGCTCTCTATTCGTAGTTTTTATTATGGTTGTTATGGTGTTTTCTTTTGCTTTATTTTTCTTTTTATATCTAAATATCCAATTGTGGCAGATAGTAAGAATTAGTAGCTTTTTATTTCAAAATCTGAGGCTAGTGCTTCATCTAGTGTCAGCTAAGTAAAATTGTAAAACAGGTGAAGGAGTTCATTTGTAATCCCACTTCCTTTTCGGTGTATATCCTCCATTTATTCTCTCCTCTGTGTTCCCTCATACAGGGTACTTGCCTTTAAACAAATATATCGCTGGAACAGCACAATACTTAGCCTGCAGAACGGTGCTGTGCTGTCCAAGTGAGGTAGGTTTTCAGGGGCAAGGAAGCTTCCAGGATGCCCTCATGAGAGATACTGAATAAGACACATATGCATACTGGTCTCAGTAGAGCAAACTGGGTCTAGAAATTTGAAGTGTCCTTTGAGGGAGGAATGAGGAGATGTTTACTCTGGGGAGATTGCTATAAAGACATGGCCTGAGACAGAGTCACTTAAGAAAATAATGTTTTCCTTCAGCAAATGAAAACTTCTTCACGGTGACTTGACTGGTGGACTCCAAGTATGAAGCTTGCAATGTAATAACAATTGCATCATTAAAGACAAGGCTTTTGGAACAGCATGTTCTTTTGCAAATCGTATGTGGTGAGTTTTCTTGAGGTATGTTAAGCCTCTTGGAACAAAAGAATTACTCTACTGTATTGAAATGTATTTCAAACAGGCCAATACATGTCTGTGATGCCAGCTTATTCTTTTATAAAATGTTACCCTTTAAAAAAATGTTAAAGTGTATGGTTAAATGGACAATGGGTGGGAACGATGTCAGGAGGAGTCCCAAGCACTAACGCATGTAAGAGAAAGCACAACTTAACTTCAGAGCACTGGACTGGGAGCCCAGTCCCAGCTCTCCTATAACTCTGTAATTTTGAACACTTCCTCTTACTGGGCCTCCAGGGTTTTCATCTGTAATGTAGACGCAATGAATTAAGTGATCTTTCAGGACCTAATCCCTTGTAAGATTGAATGATTCTACTGTTTTCTGTATTTCTGGTTGTATTACTTCCAAGACTGATTTTGTTTATTCTTCTGGCAGTCCATGGTGTAGTCAATATTCTTTACCAGCATCACAGTTCAAATGCATCAATTCTTCTTCTATCTTCCAAAATGCTCCTTAGAAGCAATGATGGCGAGACTTCAGCTCACTTACTTGGACAAGTCATCAGGAAAGACCATTCACTAGAAAAGAACATCATGTTTGGTAAAGTAGAGGGTCAGCAAAAATGAGGGAAACCCTCCGTGAGATAAACTGACACAATAGCCACAATAGACTGAAGCATACTAACAATCATGAAGATGGTGCAGGACTGGGCAAGGTTTCGTTCTGTTATATACAAGGTCACCATGAGTTGGAGCTGACTTGATGGCTACTAACAACAACATCAACTGTTTTGTGAGCAGGTTTTTAAAACATTAGCGTGAGTTTGCCATTACCTAATATTATGTAAGGCCTTGACTTTGTGGAGCATTGTGCCAGGACGTCACAGGAAGTGGCTTACACTGACTGGGTCTCCTCTGCATGTCTGATATTTGAAACTCTCTCAGTATGTTTTCTGTTTTGAGTTGTTTGTGTTCCTGACTTGGACCATGAAGCTCTAAAGTGATGACTTTCCTATTTCTATCTAGTACATACTGTCAGCTCTCAATACCAAATATGATAATAACATAAAGTACCATCAGGGGAATAGCAGAGATGACCCGAACAACAAAACAAAACAATGAAACCACAACACACACACACACAGACACACAGACACACACACACACACAGAGAAAGAGATATTGTAACAAAAAACTTCTCTGCCTGATATCTCTGGAATTTAGGCCGAGTCAGAATTCTTTCTCAGCTGCGAAGGGGAATATTTATTTCATGAAGTTTTTTTGTGATTTAACTAAATTAAAAATTTAAGGAAAATATTTATTGAGAAAATTTGGGTCAAAAGCATGGCTGTTCCTATGTTTCTCTATCATATGTTACATTGCTACTGGAAACAGCTTGAATTTCTAGATGCACATATTAACAAAAACAACATGTGTGGCAGCAAACTGAGGTCCTGCTCCTTCATCGCAAGTTCCTACTCAGGGAGTGAGGACCAGCTAGGTCAAATGCTAGATCAAGTGGGAGACAAATAATAACACTGGTTGTGGATCTCCTTTTATATTGTCCCCGGCTTCTGTATCAGGGGTATACTATTTTTTAGAGTATTTTTCAGGCCGATCTTCAGCTTAATGGCAGCCTTGTTCGTGAGGTTGGAAGTGCCACCTATGGAGTACCATGCTTCTGGAGCATTTTAGTTCTTCATAGAGATATTGGATGGACTCACACTGGTTAAGCTGTGGCTACAGAAAACATTCTCAATATTATGAAATCCTTGAGACAGGTTTTGTTGTAGCATAAAAACATGCCTTAGTGACATCCTGGTGCAAAGCATAAGGACGTTGTCAGAGAAGAGCTCTCCATCATCTAACAAGGCATGCATTTGCTGCAAATTTTGATAACTATACCTGTTCGTAAAAGCTGTCCTTGGAAAACAAAATAAATAAAATAAAGTTTTATAAATGCTTTTAAATGTCCCACCTTTGCCCCTGAGGCTGTAAAGACTATCCTGATTTTAAAATCCCTTGTCTTGTTCCTTCTGAGTTTTCCCATTTCATGCTCCCTGGGAGTATCTCTGTAAACTAAGCCTGTGGAAAATGGGTAATGAGGAAATCATTGCCTTAATTGAAGGTCACGTCTACAAAGATCCAGGTAGGTGTACTTTGGCTGATGGAAAAATCCCCCAGAGTGATATCCTGCTGCCCTATAATAGAAGGTAGGTTGTAATTTGTCGGAACCATGTTGGTCCCCTGGTTGGTGTCCAACCCATTGTCTTTTGTAAACTCACAACCAGGTAATTTCCATTACTGATGACTTTCCATGTTTGAAGGGGGAAAGGAAGAACCCCAAGGGCTTCCGTAATTAAGCACAAACACTTTTACAGTTTCAGTCAAAGCTGAATGGCTTCCAGATTCTTTTGGTGTTGAGTTCATGTGTTCTACACAGTTGTGACCTTTAATTCCAGCTAGATTAATACTGAGCTCCAGCCTTACTGTTTTTCTGTTTCTTGAAGAACTAAGAGAGTAAAACTTTTGTTTGTTTTCTTTTCTTTTTGATTATTGTTAACATCTAGTGTTGACACACTTCTTAACCTAAAGCAGCGAGTACATTCTAAATACCAAAGATGCTATATTCCCAATAACCTGATTTCTTAAACCTTTAGAGGATTCTGGGATCTGTTAGACTGCAATGTAAGCATTTTATAGGGGTTCCCATGATACCATTATTAACTAGTAGTCTCACCTAAAAACCTTCTTAATTTGCTTTTTTTTCTTTTTGCCAATGTATGTTCTTTTTCTATAGCTACAACCATTAAATATATGTTCCCAATACTGCAGTTCCTCTTCTTTCCCTGGTGGAACATTTTCAATTCTGTAGTTTCAGCTCCTGCTGCCTATTTGGGATGATTATTATCATGTGTGGTCCCTCACCTAGGAATGGGTTATACTCTAAATATCTGTTTCAAAATTAGTTGGTTAGAAATCCACATAGTTCCCCACAGAAACAATATCATAAAGGTTAGACCTAAAGGCCACTCCACCAAGATATTTTAAATTCACATGTAGATGAACTTTCATAATTGGTGCTCTGAGCTGTGAGGCTGCTTATGACCCCAGACTGAGTCTTAATCCCTGTTTTGTTATATGTTTTTGTTTTTTTAAAGAGAGAAAGGAGGGTAAGTCAATAGGGTACTAGTAGGGATAGGCTAGCAAAAGCCAAGCTGGGCTGTTTTCATAGGATTGCAAGGGTGAGTACCCTAAATAATAGGGCTGGTGGCACAGTGGCTAAGAGCTCAGGCTACTAACCAAAAAGTTGGCAGTTTGAATCCACCAACCACTCCTTGGAAACCCTATTGCACAGTTCTACTCTGTCCTATAGTGTCGTTAGGAGTTGAAGTCAACTCAACGGCAACGAGCTTTTTTTTAAAGTGGTAGCTAGGAGTCCCTGAGTGGTGAAAACGGTTAACAAATTTGGGTGCTAACTGAAAGGTTGGAGTTTTGAGTCCACTCAGAGGTGTTTTGGAAGAAAGACCTGGCTACCTACGTCTGAAAAATCAACCATTAAAAACTCTATGAAGCACAGTTAGTTCTACTCTGACACACACACGGAGTCACCGTGAGTTGGAATTGACTTGATGATAGCTGGTTTGGTGGGCTTTTTTTGGTAAAGTGGTGGCTAGGCTGGGGTCCTAACAGTACTCAAAGCTGCTGGGAAGGAGGGATCCTAAGAGCTGAGCACATCAATTTTCAGAAGAGGGTGGGAGAGAGAAGGTATCATCAGTGGGGCTGGGGATGGCTTTGTGGTGTAGAGGAGGGCAGCAGGTAAGCAACAATCTTTTTTTATTTATGAATTGCTTATTTTGAAGTTAGGGGCTGTCTTATTTAATGTCAATGTAATTATGACTTTAAAATAAAACATTTCACTTACAGGATCATTTGATACTTTCAAAGACTTGATGTATTCCCTTCGTTGTCTCTTGAAACAAGGGCATATAATTCTTTTTCTTCAAATTGTCTTTGATGATTTTGTAATCGGATGAAAATGGTTATGTACAATGCTTTATTTTTAAAAATTCAGGAGTAGATTTGGAGGGTTATTATCCTTATCCTGAACTCTTTTTCCTTTACAACTCTTAATATTTTTTACACTTTTGTTTAACCTTAAAAAACAGAACAATAGTGTGTTCAAGTATAAAGTCAATTGCAAAGTGACCCCAGTAGCTTTTGCTTCAAAATTAGTATATTGTAGTATTTATAATATCAGATTGCCATTGTTTGGAAGCAAAACGATCATTTCAAACTAGGTTCAACAAATCTAACAAATATTATCCCAATCTGTCCTATAATTTTTTTAAATGTGTTCTTATTGCCAACAATTGTTTTGTAAAACCTTTATGATTGCTCTTCTTTTCTTGCCTTTGAATCTAGTAGTCCAGAAATAGACAGCTTGCCGCTATGTCTGACATGTACTTGAGGTTGTCACAAAGGCTAGTCATTTTCTCAACACCAATTTGATATTTCTTGTATATCCAGGATAGCGTTTAGGAGAACTGGGTGCCATGATCAATAAGCTATTTTGAGAGTTTCTCAGAAGTCCATCTTTTTTTCTTTTACCTTTTTTTTTAAAGCAACCTTTAGAATCAAAAACTCTCTTTAGAATGTAGCATTCTCCAGCGGTGCCACAGAAGGACATAAGGATGTTGATGCTTTTTCCTATCTATTTTTGTCCCCTACCAAATCATAGCCCTGGAAGGGAGCTTTAGAAGCCACCAATCTTTCATTGCCTTCATGCTAAACATCAGAGAGAAGAGATAATCGACCCTGTTCTAAAATGCTACCAGTGGAAAGTACTTCAAAATCAACCAACAAATATTTGTGCTTACTATGTACATGGGCCAGTATGACAGGAAGATCATGGAAAAGTATAAGACATTACCATATCCCCAAGAATCTCATGTTTCATTTGGAGAAAATAGATATGTGTATGTACATAAGACCACAATCAGAGGCTCTTGAATTTGGAATAGATCTTGAAGGTCTAACTTCTTGACCATTACAATAATGCCTTCTTGAAAGTTCTGCCATTTGATCCTGTCAGTTCATCACTGGAAAATTCTAAATGTTAAGAAGTTTCACCCATTTCTAAATCCTAAAACCTTTATTGTGTAATAGGTCTGTAGAGGTTAAATGACGGTTCTAGAATTAGTCAATCTGGATACAGACCTTGGCTTTACCAATTATTAACAGTGTGACCTTGGGAAAGTTACTTAATGTTTTTGCTTTTTAGTTTTTACATCTGTGAAGTGGGGAAAAATAACAGTACGTTGGGAGATTTACATGTTTATTTTTCAGAATATTCCCTGATATAGGGTAAGTGCCCATAATGTTAGATGGTATTTTCACAACAGTTATTCAAATATTTGACTACAACTTCCATGTACAATCCTTTCTGCTTTCCTCTGCCTGCTCATTTCTAGGTGAAACCATTCCATCTGGTTCTTTACAGAACAAAAGGAGATATTTTCTGTGGTTTGCAATGTGCTATACAAATGTAGGTTACGAATGTTATAATTATTCAACTGTTGGCCATAGAATATGATTTTATAAATGACTCAGTCCTCTTTGTTGGCTTTTAATGTCATCATTCCTCCAAATATGGTATGAATAGAAAAGATTATTATGTTCTAAATAAGATACTCTTAATACTGCATCCCAAGTTTCTAGCAGTATTTTAGCAAAAAAAAGGTGAACAAATCACAGCTCTTTCCCGTAAAGATCTTGCTGTCTGGTAGGAAAAGCAGACACATAAACAACTTTCATGTTTCCTCAATCATAAGTGTTCACATGGATTATGTATTAACATGGATCAACCACGGATTACCAGGCATTTGAGAAAAGCCTGCAGCATGAAAGAGAAACACCAGAAGGGAAAATTGACCCCAAAGGAAAGAGATAATTCAGGGAGGAAAAAAATAAATTAAAAAAAAATCCATCAACTATGACTAGTATCCCCAGAGAGACTTGAGAAGATTCTGCCCCTGAAGATGGGGCAGGTGCAAGAGGGAGGAAGTGACATAGAATAGGTCTCAAGAGGTCCACCAAAGTCAGATAATGGGGACTTAAGACCATTTTATAGTGTTTCCAAAAGCTTGAGTTTGTTTTGGACTTTACCTTCCAGTTTTGTCAAATGCTTGAATTGCTCCATGAGTATGTTACCATCATTCCTTCTCCTATGAATGTTCTTCCCAAATACAGGTTTACTGGTGAAGTCCTAGTGTTAACACGTTAATTTCTTTGGAAGATATTTAGTTTTATTCTTTAGTTTTCACACATATAAAAATCTTTTATATGTGTGTGTGCACGTGCGCCCATGCACGCAGTATAATTTTTGTTTTGTTTTGTTCAGCTTTAGTGACTTCCAGGTGCCACAATGGTTAAGCACGTGGCTGTTAACTGAAAGGTAGGTGGTTCAAACCCACCCAGTGATTCCGTGGGAGAAAGACCTAGTGATCTGCTTCCGTAAAGATTACAGCCTAGGAAACCATATGGGCAGTTCTACTTTGTCACATTGGGTCACTATGAATCAGAATCGATTTGATGACACCTAACAACAACAGCGCAACATCTCTTTAGCTATGCACACACTGTAGCATATAGGATGAAATTATTTTGAAGTTTGAGAACCTTAGAAATTATCTCATTTTGCAGATGAGACAACTGAGACTTCAAGATGTTTCTAAAGGTCACACAGTCATTCAGGGGCCCAGTTCACGTCTACAGGTCTCTGGTCTGATAAATACAAAATAATTATAGAAGGTCCAGAAAGGCAGAGAGGACTTTTAGTAGGAAAAAGACTTGAGCTGAGGCTTCAAGAATGTATAGGAATGACATAGCAGGCTTTCTGTTTGTCTCTATTTGTAAGGTGGAGAGAATTATGTCACATATTGACAAATTATTTGAGGCAGAAATGTGTAAGTTTTGTTTACTGACAGTGAGTAGACAAGAGAGAGAAGATTCATGTAAAAAAGTAATAGAATATGAGGTTGTAGCTTGCATCTAAAGAGTTTTTTAATGCCCAAGAAAGGGATTTTATACTTTATTCTTTAAATAATGAAGAGTAACTCAAGAGTAACTCAAGTAAGGAAACAGCATGTTTGCTAGTTTTAGGAAAATGTATCTTGTGTCATTAAGTGACATTAATTGCATTATAAAGAGAACAGACCCAAGAAGAGTAAACGGTGCCGTTGACATCATCTAAAAATGAGGAAAACTAATATTCTCTTTAGGAACTTATTTTCTTTTCAGGAACCATTACATATAAGACATACAAAACCAAAAAAAAAAATAACCAAACCTGTTGTCATCGAGTTGGTTCTGACTACAGGGTCACTGTGAGTCAATATCGACTGGACGGATTTCAGATAAGCATTTTATCTTATTCTTTCAATGGCTATTAAAGAAATACTTTTTCTCTTAAATATATTTTGACCTTCTTTATGCTTAAGGCACGGCTCATCTTTTCTAGCTTTCTCCCTTGATTTCCTAGATGTTCTTTTTCCTAGTTCTTTTTTCCACCTGTATTATTAACTTCTCTCCTTTCCTTTTTATTTAAAAAAAAAACTATGTTACACATTGTGATCCCTACAATTTCATCCTCACCTATTCCCTTCACATTCCAGTTATTCATTTTTGGACCTAGTCACATCCTGGGTGTCATGGATTGAATTGTGTCCCCCCAAAATATCTGTCAACTTGGCTGGGTCATGATTCCCAGTATTGTATGATTATGTACCATTTTGTAATCTGACGTGATTTCCTTATGTGTTGTAAACTCTATCACTATGATGAAGTTATATGATTTCCTTACGTGTTGTGAACTCTATCAGTATGATGAGGTTATACTGATGAGGTCTACAAGATTGGATAATGTCTTAAGCCAGTCTCTTTTGTGATATAAAAGAGAGAAGCGAGCAGAGACACATGGGGACCTCATACCACCAAGAAAGCAGTGCCAGGAGCAGAGCACATCCTTTGGACCTGAGGTTCCTGCTCAGAAAAGCTCCCGGATCAAGGAAAGATTGATGACACGAACCTTCCTCCAGAGCCGATGGAGAAAGCGTTCCCTTGGAGCTGACACCCTGAGTTTGGACTTGTAGCCTACTGGACTGTGAGAGAATAAACTTCACTTTGTTAAAGCCATCTGCTTGTGGCATTTCTGTTAGAGCAGCACTAGATGACTAAGACACTGGGCTTCTACTCTCACCTATAATCTGCAGTTCCTTGAATACATCAGAATCGATCTACTAAACTTCAGACCCATATTTTCATCTGGATGGGCCATAGCTAATTCAAATCCACAGGGCCCCAAATAAACTCATCTCACTCCTTAATCCACTTCCCCAACCTTTCTTCTTCTTGGACTCTTTGCCTCAATTACAATTTAAATTGAGTCACCAAAGCTGGAGAACTTGGAGATATCTGTGGCTCTTCCCCTTCGTTTTTGGACTTCTAAGACATATTGATTCTACTTTCACCATGTTTCAAGCCCATTCCCACTGATGAGTCAAGTTATGACATTAATTCTCTTTTACCAGACCTATTTTTAAGACCTCTTTATTAATTTCCCTGCTCTTGTGTTCCCCCTCCTCTCCTCCCACCTCCTATCCATCCGATTGTACCACTATCTAAAATATCAAATCTGCTGAAAAATCTTTTCTGGTTCTCCTTGTGTATAGAATAAAATTCAAACTCACAGTAGGATAAATGTATTCTTTAGTAATCTGGTCTCATGCGCCTTCTAATATCATATTGTACCAGTTCACACTGCTCACCTCTTGCTTTCAGAATTCCTACCTTCATGCCTCTGTGACCTGCTTATACCTCAATCTCCTCATACTTCAAAGCCTAGCTAAAATATCAGCTCTCTTGTGAAGTCTTTCCAGCCACTGCTGACTAGTATTCGTCTCCCTCTCCTCTATGCTCCCAAACACTTTGCTACTTCTTCTTTTTATTGTGTTCTGATTACTGCTGTGGTTTCAACCCCCTTTACTAGGCTACGAATACCTGTGAAGTGGGGCTTTGTCTTATTTATCTTGATATCTTAGGGCCCAGCATATTGCTATATAAAAGTTTGTTAAATTGAATAAACAACTGATGAAAAGGTTTTCACAAGGGTATTTTCTTTCTGTTGTTATCACTTAAATTATTGGAAGACAGGGAAGGCCTGAGAAGGAGAACTGATTTGTAAGGAGCATCTACTTTGTGCTATATACTGTGCAATGTGCTTTATATATTCTGTTATTTGATCCTCACAGGAACTTTACAAGATTAGTATTATTATACCCACTTACATGTAAGTAAAATGACATTCAGAGAGTTTGAGTCACTGGCAGACTCTAATTTTATAGATTCCAGGTCTTGGAAGCCAGTAAAAATTAGAACTAGGACTCAAATTGACTTAACGTTACCCTTAAGCCATATACATATTTAATGACTCAAAAAAATGCGAAGTTCTCTGCATTGTTTTTGCTAACAAACTAAATTCCAGTTCCTCAATGTGGCATGTAACAGCCTCAAAACTGGGTAGCAGATTCATTTCTGTTCTTCATTGCCATTACCTCTACCTAAACTCTCTGTCCAGCTGGACTGCAAACTCCCTGAACATATGCATCTCCCCAACTCTATGCTAGTGCCCACTCTTTTTCTCCCACCTGGAATGTTCTTTGTCAAGAACACACTTGCAATTTTAATTAGCTTGCTTAGCTTTATCATAATTAAATATATAGTTTTCTGGAAAATTAAATACTTAATGGATCTCATTGCAGACTGTGGTTCTCTGACAGTTCGGGAAGCTTGGGTTAGAAAAGTTATCCTAAAGAAAACATATTCAGGTCAGTAAATGTAAAGAAATAAATAAATCGAAAGAAGCATAGTACTCTCGTCAACTCCTTGGAAACATGGCTAAACCTTAAAGTTTGTTTGTCTATTTTTTTTTAAACAACTGAACCTAAGTGATCATCCCAAACAATCTTACAACAGTCATCAACTTCCTCATCGAAACTTACACTCACTGAATTCTTTCACTTACCCCTGGCCCATTTCAGTTATCTATAGCTCTGCTCTTGGCAAAATATCAGGATTGTCCCATTCATCTGCTTGCTGGATTTGGTCCAGGATTAGCCATAACTTTGTTTCATTCTCCAGCGTTCAGTCAATCTCTGGTCTAGCATGTATAGTATGGTAATTACATCATTACACAATGGAGCATAATGTATATTTCACAGCACATTCAACTCTGTTTTTTGATTCCAATTCAGTAACTTTGGGTAAGGGGGTGGGAGCGAGTATCTCTAAAGATGATTGAAACACAGCTGTGGGGTGTGTCCTCCCTACAACTGGAAACCAGAGGGTTGGAGCTGACCTCAGAGTAACTCCAAAACGGACACACTCCAGAATAACTTCCCTCCAGCCCGCAGCTCGTTAGAAGCAAGTCTACTTTTGTTCACGTATTTTTTGGAGAAGGTTAAGTACTTCATGGGTTGTGTGTAAAACTTGACAGTGGGCTTTTATTTCACTAGGTGAGCAATGGTAAACATGTGTGGCATTCAGAGAAATAGCATATTAAAAATTATGCCTATTGTTTGAACATTATGGCTCTCTTTCTCGGAGATGGTGTTATTAGAGTGTGTGAAGTCTCTTTGGAGAAAAACAAGAAAATAAAATATTAAACGACTCCAAGTACAGAAGGTGATAGAAGCTACAGGTCTAAAGATTGTAGTTACAATCTCTTATCTGCAATCCCCAATTTAAAGAGCTCTGAAACATTTATCATTTATTTATTTATTTGCCGCTATTTGGAGGCAAAATCTAACCAGATCTGAACTCACTTGGCAAGAAAGCCTGATTTGATTTGCTTCGAGCCTCTTTATAGTCTTTATTTATCCTACTTAGTATGGAAATTCATAGTTTCACTACAGAAATATCAATGTGTTTGATTACAGGGTGCCACCCTGAATCCCACGAGGGTGATACATAATATAAGGTATACCATATTTCTTTTGTAAAATTTGAAAAACTCTGAATTGTGAATACATCTGGCCAAAGGAGCTTCAGATAAGTGATTGTGGATCTACAATGCAAGAGAGATCATCTTGATTCCAAACACCCCCTCTAAACACTATCTCCTATTCCTCTAACTCACATTATCTAGTACTCTCACCTCCAGTGATTCTTAAATGTTACCAAAATCTCAAATAAATTGATCACCTCTCTTTCTTCCTTACGAGTACCAGTACCAGTTGCTGTTGAGTTGATTTCTACTCATGGCTACCCCATGTGTGTCAGAGTAGAACTGTACTCCATAGGGTTTTTGATCACTGATTTTTTTCAGAAGTAGATCACTAGGCCTTTTTTCCCAGGTGCCTCTGGGTGGACTCGAACTTCCAACCTTTCAGTTAGCAGCCAAGCATGTAAACTGTTTGCACCACTCAGGGACTTCTCTCTTTCCTACTTACCCACCCTAGATTCCACAGTCCATCAATACAATCACTTTTTTCAAATTTTCTTGTGCCTTTCCCCTTTATTGCACTTGCCTGGCACATCTCCACCCTGTTTAAAGCAATTATCCATTTCCTCCGTGCATTCACCAGAGCAGCTGAACATTGCTGGAAAAACCGCACCATGGTGCTGACTAGTCTCACTTAAGTTCATAACCACCATCACTATTGGACACAGACGCACAGCCCTGCTTTATTTCCACTTGCTCTGTCATACCTTCTTATCTCCTTTTGAAATGTTTATATTCAATTACCCACCCTGCTCGGCTGATGATCTCAAGTCATACTTCATTGACAAAATCTGAGCAGAAAATGAAAACTGAATTCGTCTCCCCTCCACCAAGTCTACCAAGCTAACTGCATTTGTCCCTGTCTAGTATTCTTTCTCTTCTATTTCAGTAGATAGACTAATTTAGTTCCCATTTAAAGCCATCCATTCTACTTTTGTCTCTTCCTCTGGCCTTTTTAAGAACTTCTGTCTTGCAATTACACTCTCTCACTCTCGTTCTCTCTTCTGCATTATCAGTTTGTTCACCGACTATTTCTCATTTGAACCCAAATGTGCTATGTGGTTGTCATCAGGTGCCGTAGACTCGATTTCGACTCATAGAGATCCGGTGTGACAGAGTAGAACTGTCCCATAGGGCTTCCTAGGCTGTAATATTTATGGAAGCAGATCACCATGTCTTTCTCCAGTGAAGCCACTGGGTGGATTTGAATCATCAACATTTTAGCTAGCAGCCGAGTGCTTAACGAGTCTATTTACACTCATAGCTACCCTTAGGACAGAGCAGAACTGCCCCGTAGGGTTTCCAAGGAGCAGCTGGTAGATTCGAACTGCTGACATTTTGGTTAGCAGCTGAGCTCTTAACCACTGCACCACCAGGGCTCCAGAAATATGCTATAGTGTTTTCCCATGTCTCCTCCAGGTATCATGCCACTTCTCTGGTTTCTTTCACAGTGCAACTGAGAGAGAAAAAAAAGTTGTTAGTATTCACTCTTTCCACTTCTCTCCTCATCCCAATTTCATCAGGTCATCACTGCCACCATACTACAGAAAGCACTCTTGTCAAGACCACCAGTGACCTGCAGGTGGCCATATTTAGTGGTCACTTCTGTGTGCTCATATTAACCTTTCAGTTGTCGTACATTTGACCTCTGTATCCTAGAAATGCTTTTTTCTCTTGCTTTGGTGAAAATGGTCTCCTAGCCTTCCTGGTTATTTCTTCTCACGCCTTTGGCTGCTTGTTCAACCTCTAAAAGTTGGGGTGTCTAAGAATTCAGTTTTGTGCCCTTTTATCTCCCCTACATCACCAGGTAATCTTATCAAACCCCATGGCTTTAAATAAGACACCCAAGATTACCCAGCCCTGGTATCTTGGTTATCTAGTGCTGGTATAACAGAAATACCACAAGTGGATGGCTTTAACAAAGAGAAGTTTATTCTCTCACAGTCCGGTAGGCTACAAGTCCAAATTCAGGGCGTCAGCTCCAGGGGAACGCTTTCTTTGTCAGCTCTAGAGGACGGCCTATATCATCAATCTTCCCTTGGTCTGGGAGCTTCTCTGCTCAGGAACCTCAGGTCCAAAGGACATGCTCTGCTCCCGGTACAGCTTTCTTGGTGGTATAGAGGTTTCCATGTGTCTCTGCTCGATTCTCTCTTTTATACTGCAAAAAAGATTGGCTTAAGACACTATCCAATCTTGTACACCTCACCAGTATAGCTGCCGCTAACCCATCTTAATACATCATAGTGATAGAGTTTACAACACATAAGGAAATCACATCAGATTACAAGATGCTACACAATCATACAGTACTGGGAATCATGGCCCAGCCAAGTTGACAGATAATTTTGTGGGGGACACAGTTCAATTCATGACACCTTGTCTTGAACTCTGGATTCATTTATCTAAGTGTCAACATAACTCTTCACTTGAAAGTCTAATAGATGCTTCAGCTTAACACATCAAAAACAGAACTCTTCATATTCACCCCATTCAACATGTTCTTCTACAGCATTTCCCACCTTAGTAAATAGAAAGCACTGCCATTCATTAGTTGTTCAAGCCAAAACCCAACTACCTTATTCTCTTAACAACCAACCTCAATTCCTGTCTCTCATTTCCCTTGCTGCCCTTCTAATTTAAGCTGCCAGGATCCCTCACCTGAACTATACCTGTAGCTTCTTGCATGTCTTCCAATGTAACGTCTTACTTCCCTGTGATCTATTTTCTATACAGCGACTAAAATAATATGTAAACGTGTATATTTTATGGCTCTATCATGTTTAAAACTCTCCAGTGGTTCCCAATTTCACTTAGAGTAATTCTGAACTGTTTGTCCTGTCCTAGAGGGCTCTAATGATCTGACTTGTCTACCTTTCTTACCTCTCCTCCTCCTATCTGTCCATCTCCCACTGCACTTCAGCCACTCTGAACTTCTATTCTTTACACACATTAAGCTCACTCCCAGATCAGGGCTTTGGACTTGATCTGACCTCCCCCTATAATTTCCCCTCCTAGATTACTACATGACTGATTCATGTTTGCCATTCTGTTTTCAACTTAAAAGTCACCTCCTCCAATCACACTCTATCATATCCATCTTCATAACAGAAATCGGAGTCATTACTGGCACGGCTTCCCTAGCCCTCACTCTTAGTTAATCAACAAGCTCTATTTTTTCTCCCAAATCTTGCTAAAATGTATCCATTCCTCTCTCTATTTTCAGTGCTAACAGCCTAATCTAGTGCAGTAGTTAAAGAGCTCCCCTGCTAACCTAAATGTCGGCAGTTCAAATCCACTAGCGGCTCCTTGGAAACCTTATAGGGCAGTTCTACTCTGTCCTATAGGGTTGCTATAAGTCAGAATCGACTGGACGGCAACAGGTTTTTTTTTTTTGGTTTTTCTCTTTTGTCTGAATTCCACAGTAGCCTCCCAACTCCTTTCCCACATTTGTTCTTGCTCCTTTCCAATATATGCACATCTCATAACATCACTGTCTTACTTAGACCCCTTCAATGGCTTTTCATTGATCTTGGGATGAACTTGAGAATCCTTAACAAGACCTCGAAGTCCTTGAGTGATTTGGCTTTAACGTAACTCTTCAGCTGCCTCTACTAATACGTAAGCATTCTTTCAGTTCCTTACACATGCCACACTCCTTTCCAACGAAGCACATGTTTTTTTCTTTGACTGGTAACACCTCTTTACTCTCTCCCTTTTTGCCTTCTCAGCTCCTGCTCATCCTTCAAGTCTTACCTGAGAAATCATTTTCTTGAAGAAGCCTTCCCTGACCACCACTTATCCTTCCCAGAAAATTGAATTGGCCCCTCCTGTCATGTAGTATCATAGCACCCTATAATTCTCATTCATAGTACATATTAAGATTGTAATTTATTCATTCATCTTTAACTTCCTCTGCTAGAATGTCAATTCATCAGCTATTAAAAAAAATTGCCATCTAGTCCATTCCAAGTCATAGTGCCTCCATTTGTGTCACAGTAGAACTCTGCTCCATAGGGTTTTCAAAGGCTGATTTTTCAGCAGTACATTGCCAGGCCTTACTTCCAAGGCATCTCTGGGTGGATCTGAACTGCCAACCTTTCAGTTAGTAGCAGAGCACTTAATCATCAGCTATAATATGGTGGTAGAAGGGGATGGTCTCTGGGGCCAGATCACCTGAACTCAAAATCCTGGTTCCTTTTCTTATTAGCCATGTGACCTTAAGCAGGTTAAACAGTGATATCTATCATAAAGGCTTGTTTTGAGGTTTAAGTGAGTTAATAAACATAAAGCACTTAGTTTAGTGTCTGGCAAATAATAAGCACTTGATAAATCCTCATGGTTATCATTATTACTATAAGGGCTGAGTCAGTTCTGCTTCATCCATTGTGGCACATCCAATAAGCATTTGTTGAATAAGTGAAAGGTATTTTTCATAAGTCAGTTAAAATAAAAAGTAAGCTTATTAAATGCTCAGATGTGCACTAGGCTATTTAGGAGATATAAAGATTAATAAGACATAGTTTTCATAATCAAAGAATTTTCAGCTCAGTGGATTAAGAGTGAGGTACAGGAATGGGGTCTCTTCAAAGGCAAGGTCAGCTGCTCAGGCATCTTTGTATTTTTGACATTTTACTTGGAGCCTTGCCCGTAGTTTGTGTTCAGCGTGTTCATGCTGAGTAAACGCCCACACTGATGTCTCACAGAGGAGAGAATGGGAAGCCCCAGGGAGAGCTGGAAAAAGCTAGCTTTAGAAAGTGGCAGTGAAATTTATCTTGAGGAACAGGTAGAATTTCAGCAGGTAGAGCTCAGGGGATAGAGTAGGGAATAGTGAGAGTGAGAGAGGCATTCCAAGAAGAATAAAAGCAAAGGCACAGAGCTGGGAAAGCAAATACAGAACACAAATGGTCTCTCAAAGTATGGTGGTGGAAGTAGCAGCATCCATCATTCCAGAATGTGTTAGAAATGCAAATTGCTGGACCTCACCCCAGATTTACTGACTCAGAAAATTCTAGGGCTGAGACTTAGCAACCTGTGTTTTAATAATCTTTTCAACTGATTTTGATGCTGGCTGAAATTTGAGGAACATTGATGTCGAATCATTGGTGATGTGGGAACACTCAGAGATTCACAAGAATGTTCCAAGGGGTTCAGATGGAAACAATTACAGAAGAAGTTAAGAGCCCCCATTCATACCCAATAAGCAAGTGTGGCAGTTGGTGGAGAGTTAAAATAAGCATAATTGTGACTTGGCTGAACACCACTGGTTTCAACCATCCTATAGGTTTTAACTGATTTTTTTTAGCCACATATTGGGGATTTAAAAAGGAGTCTTTGATTTAAGGCATAATATAAGGGACATGATACTAGAATATGTTATTGAGAAATACATGATGATAATATTTCTGCAAATCTGCCTCCAGATGATTTTTACCAATTCCACAAGTCATATATCAACATTTTTATAAAGCTCATTAAGATATCTCAAATGTTTAAAAAATAAACAGTAGAAAAAATGTATAGTAATAATCGTATCTCGTTTAGCTTCTCATCTAATGAAAATGTGTTATTTTTGGAAGTGCTTTAAAATAACAACCTAAAACTCCTTCTGTATCATCATTAGAACTTAACAATTATAAATATGAACCCGTTGATTTTTAAACTGCTGAATGCAGGAATTCTAAGCATCAGCTACTACAGTAGCTTTAGTCAAATCCTGATGATGTAACACGTAATTCAATTTTAATTCACATTTTCATATACATCAGCCCCCAAATCACATACAGTATCATTTTGAAATTTGTTAAAACCATTCTTTTTTCTTACATAATTAAACTAAATCAAACAGGATGTGTCACATAATAAATGGAAAAGCTGAAAATTTTTATATATAGAATGAATATTATAAAAGATTACATTAAAACAAATTTTATAATATGATCTTTAAATACGACACAGATCTAAAAAATTTTTTAACTTAAAATTATTTCATTTTATGCCATAAAAAATTTTAAGAGCAGTGATTTGCAAGATCATTATGAAAAGTATTCACAAGTCACAAGAGGCTGGAAAATGCTAGCCTAGAGCACAGAGAGACAGCTCAAGGGGAAGCACAGCTCCAAAGGTAAATAAAAGAAGAAGTCCAAGAGGTCTTCAGGCTGTGGGAAATTTGAAATCCTAAACACAAGTGGAAGGCTTAGTTTTGGAAGAACAGTCAATTCCTCTTCTGAGATAACTTTGGAAACATTAAAAAAAAAAAAAAAGTGTACGTACCAAAAGTAAGAATGCTTATTAAGTTCTCTATGTTCCTGTCTATGAGATTCTGGAACAAGTGGTCTATTCCTGATCCCATCACCTCTAGTCTCCTTTGGGACCTTGTTCTATTGGTTACTACTTTTCTCCCATGTCTCCCATCTTTCTCTTTCCATTCACCTTTATTAGCATATGAATGGAAATATGTTTCAAGCTTTTTCATCTGTCTACTTTCCTAGGGCTGAGAAAATAATCCAAGAAGCTGGACTATATGAAGAAGAAGTCGGCATCAGGATTGGAGGAAGACTCATTAACAGTCTTCAATATGCAGACAACACAACCTTACTTGCTGAACGCAAGAGGACTTGAAGCACTTACTGATGAAGTTCAAAAACTACAGCCTTCAATATGGATTACATCTCAACATAAAGAAAACAAAAATCCTCATAACTGGACCAATAAACAACGTCATGAGAAACAGAGAAAAGATTGAAGTTGTCAAGGATTTCATTTTACTTGGATCCATAATTAATGTCCATAGAAGCAGCAGTCAAGGAATCAAATGACGTACTGTACTGGGCAAATCTGCTGCAAAAGACTTCTTTAAAGTGTTAAAAAGCAAAGATGTCACTTTTAGGACTAAGGTGGCCTGGCCCAAGCTATGATACTTTCAATTGCCTCATATGCATGTGGAAGCTGGACAATGAATAAGGAAGGTTGAAGAAGAATCGATGCCTTTGAATTATGGTATTGGCAGATAATATTGAAAATACCATGGACTGCCAGGAAAACAAACAAATCTGTCTTAGAAGAAGTACTTACAGAGTGCTCCTTGGAAGCAAGGATGGGGAGACTTCATCCCGTACTTTGGACATGTTATCAGGAGGGACCAGTCCCTGGAGGAGGTCATCACACTTGGTAAAGCAGAGGGTCAGCGAAAAAGAGGAAGACCCTCAATGAAATAGACTGATACAGTGGCTGCAACAATGGGCTCAAACGTAGCAACGATTGTGAGGATGGTGCAGGACTGGGCAGTGTTTCATTCTGTTGCACATGGGATTGCTATGAGTTGGAACCCACTAGACGGCACCTAACAAGAACAAACCTTTCTGGGGGTAGGGGGAAAACAGTGGTGATTCAGTGCTAGAATTCTCACTTTTAATGAAGGAAATCAACATTTTATTCCTGGCCAATGTTCTTCATGCACAGCCACCACCTATTTGTCAGTGGAGGCTTGTGTGTTGCTATGATGCTTAACAGGTTTCAGCAGAGCTTTCAGATTAAGATGGACTAGGAAGAAAGGCCTGGTAGTTAACTTCTGAAAATCAGCCAGTAAAAACCCTATGGATCACAATGATCCAATCTGCAAGGAATCATGAAAATGGTGCAAGACCAGGCAGCTGTTTTGTTGGTTGTGCATGAGGTCATCATGAAGTCAGGGTCCAGCTTAACAGCAGCTAATGACAACAATCTTTCTACCTTCTGCTTTCCCTCCATTCTCCCACCATGGCTATATATTTTTTAAAGAGTACATTACATGCACTACACAGGCAGCCAATGGGTTGTTTTCTATTTGTTTGGTAGCAGACTCCTTTTATACACATGACACCGGTGACTCCCGTCTCTTCTAATACCAGGTGAGAACTAGAGATCAAAATAAGACTTGATTTAAAAGATAATCCTGATAAATCTGTGCTTTTTTTCTTTTTTGGTTTATTTTATATAGATGAGAATTTCACATTAATAATTATAGAGAGTAAACTATACTTTAAACGCACACAACTTTTAACCATTAAAGAACATTGAGTTTGATTATTTAAGGATGAATCCCATCCTGTTTCCCACCTTTATTACTTTTTTTTTCAAGTTCATCATAAAATTGGAAAGTCAGATGTTCCACATCTTGATATTGATTCGATGGACTCTGGCTCAAAGCTAGACTGCCAGTCTCTAACCCTCATCCCTATCCTGATGAGACTAAGATGCCAACTAATAAAACTTTTCACATTGTTAGTTGCTGTAGAGTCGGTTCTGACTCTTGGCGACCTCACATATAACGAACAGAACGAAACACTGCTCGGTCCTGTGGCATCCTCACGGTCTTTGGTATGTTTAAGCACATTGTTGTTGTCACCTTGTCAATACATCTCATGGAGGGTTTCCTTCATTTTCGCTGACCCTCTACTTTACAAAACATGGTGTCGTTTTCTAGCTATTAGTCTTTCCTGATGATGTGTCCAAAGTAAGCAAGATGAAGTCTTACCATCCTCACTTCTAAAGAGCCTTCTGGCTGTACTTCCTTCAAGATGGATTTGTTTGTCTGACAGTCCACAGTATATTCAATACGCTTGGCCAACACCACAATTCAAATGTGTCTATTCTCCTTCGATTCCTTTTTCATTGTTCAGTTTTCACACACACATGAGGCAATAGAACAGATCATGGCTTGGGTCAGGAGTAACTTAGTCATCAAAGTGACATCTTTGCATTTTAAGATTTTATAGTGGTCTTTTTTTTTTTTTTTTTTAGTATTTAATCTCCATAACATTCTTTATTTTCAATCAACCAAAACTACTTCCTCTATTCTGACCTCAGTTCTTCTTCTGAAATCAAGGAGATTACACTAAATTATTATTATTATTTTTTTATATTTTATTGTACTTCAGGTGAAGGCTTACAGAACAAATAGTTTCTCATGAAACAGTAGTACACATGTTGTTTTATGACGTTGGTTAACAACCCCACAACAAATCAACCTTCTAACTTCTCAACCTTTTTTTTTTTTTTGGTGAAAATATACATAGCCAAAGATACACTTTTCAAAAATTTCTACACACACAGTTCAGTGACATTGACTACGCTCTTCCAATTGTGCTGTTATTCTCACTTAAGATGAAGGCTTACAGAACAAAATAGTTTCTCATTTAACAGTTACTACAAATGTTGCCCTATGACAATGGTTAACAATCTCACAACACATCAACAATATCCTTACTCAACCTCGGGTTCCCTATCACCAGCTTGCTTGTCCCCTTCTGCCTTCTGGCCCTTGTCACTGGACTACTGTACCTCATTAGTCCCATTTGGTTTTACAGGGCTGTCCACTCGCAGGTTGAACTGTGAACCTCGGAGATAACTTCACCACTGAGCTAAAAGGGTGTCTGGGGGCCATACCCTTGGGGTTTCTCCAGTCTCCTTTAGGCCAGTAAATCTGGTCTTTTTTTGTGAGTTAGAATTATGTTCTACATCCTTCTCCAGCTCTGTCCAGAGCCCTCTGTTGTGATCCTGGTCAGAGCTGTCAGTGGTGGTAGCCGGGAACCATCTAGCTGTACTGGACTCAGTCTGGTGGAGGCCTTGGTAGCTGTGGACAATTAGTCCTTCGTACTAATCTTTTCCTTGTATCCTGTTCTCTTCATTCTCCCTTGCTCCTGAAGGGATGAGACCAGTGGAGTATCTTAGATGGCCGCTCACAGGGTTTTAAGACCCCAGACACTACTCACCAAGGTAGAATGTAGAGCATTGTCTTTATAAGTAGTGTCATGTCAATTGAGCTAGATGTTCCCCAAGACCATGGTCCCCAGAGCCCTCCACCCAGCAACTCAGTCCCTCGGGGAGTTTGGATATGTCTATGGGGCTTCCATGACCTTTTATAGTGGTCTTTTGAAGCTGATTCTCCCAATGCAATATGCAATTTGGTTTCTTGACTGTGGCTCCATGGGCATTGATTTTTGATCTAAGTAGAATGAAATCCTTGACAGCTTCAATTTCTTTGCCATTTATTGTGACATTGTTTATTGACCCAGTTGTGAGAATTTTTGTTTTCTTTATGTTCAGGTATAACCCATATTGAAGGCTATATGTAGTCTTTGACCTTTTGGTGGACTTTTCACATTAGGCAAATGTGAATATACTGGGTTGAATTTCTTATTCTGTATATATTTTGATGATTTAAATACTTGGATAGTCAGGACACAGGAAAAAAAAATCTTTACTAAATTGTACTCTATGGAAAGAAACGTTTTTCAAGTCTTTCGAAGGTGTCCAATAGTGGAGATTCTAAATACAAAATACTACACTTAATTAAAAATTAAGATTTGTGCAAAAGGAAAATAAATACACATATTCATATTATATGTATATATGTATTACATAATATATTTTAGATTATATATTTATATAATATATAGTCATATTATATAATATATATTTAAACATTTTCATATTAAACACTCAGTATACTGTTTTCATTTTTTTATGTAAAGCTAAATTAGCTTGATGAACTCAAGGGGGGACTTTTGTTTTTTACTTTATACACGTCTATATTGTTTGAGTTGTCTTAATAATAAGATGTATGGATTTTGTAATGAAAGAAAGAAGGAAAGGAAGGAAGGAAGAGAGAGAAAGAAAAGAAAGCTAATCAAGGCAGTATATGTGCATATTTCTTATTTTGGCTTAACGAAGTGTGCTGATTACAGAAATTCTTAAAAGGTCATTTGGTAAAGTGAAATAAATGACTTGGAAAAAATAATCCTAAGGGAAAATTGTTTTGAACAATTAAATCATAATAATAACAATTTAAACCACTTTGCAATTGGTCTTTTTATGAATGTCTACAACTCCGAAATGATTTTTACAAAAACGAATCTTGGCAACCAATTAATCCTTGGTCTAGTCTAATTTATTTGATTCTCTTGAGGGCAGAGAGAGCTGAAGAAGACTCATAGAAATGATAGCAATTTATGATATTCACACACAATATTTTTTGAAAAGCATACTACAGGGATTTTTATTGCAAATTAAAATATTGTACCAACTTTCTCTTCATCTGAACACTCTGTAATAACTTTGAAAAAGTCTGCAGTTCTTATTGCTCCAAGTAAATGTGATGATGCAGACACATGCTGCACATATTGAGGCTTATTATTTTCATTTATGCCAAAAAGAGCCTAATAAACTATTTTCAGTAATTCTTGTTAACTTTGTTTAGAAATGAAGTATCACCATCTGCATTCCAATGGTTATTTTTACAATAAACTCATCATTACCTTAAATGAAAAAAAATCCTCTTACTTATTTAAATATATACTAAAATGTATTTTTACAAGTAGAACAATAGAGGTGAAGTTGAAACAATAAAACCAAACATCAAACCCGTTGCCATCCAGTCAATTAAATAGTGATACTTGCTAGCCACATTTCTCTCTCTTTCTCCCTCTCTCTATCTTCCTTTCTCTCTCTCTCTCTTTCTGTAGTCACTATAAAGCTAAGAAAAAAGATTTCATATGTAGCTTATGGAATGTCTTATTACATGGAAATAATAGAGCTCTGTAAACTTGTATAAATATATATGATACATTAGGTCTACTCTTATTACATAGTTTACACACAAAATACCTTTTATATCATTTAACATAAATCCTTTCCTGATTCATGAAAAATAAGTCAAAAAATTAATAATAAATATATACCCTTGCAATTTGTTTCACTCAACATATTTGAGAAAGATGACTGGATTGATACAGAAAGCAAAGACAAACAGAAGTTAGTTGTTAGCATGAAAAGACAATAAAAAACCCACAATTTATATTTATTTCTCAAATGATATCTGTGACCAACAGTTTAATAATAGAGCTTTATGGGCATGATGGTGTCACTATAGGAGACAAGGTACCAAATATCCCAAGGCCTACTGCCCGTGTCTCTCATGGTTTTTGATTAAAACAAAACAAAAAGAGCCCTATGGCTACATTTGTGAATTATAGAAAACAATGCAAAGGTTTGTTAATTTTTACATCCTCTCTCCATCATTAATCTCTTAGTTTTATTTATTTTATTACCAGGCAGAGGAAATTAAAAAAAAGGAGGGAGAATCTAAAGAAAAGGAAGAAGAAGAGGAAAGGGAAATAAGAGGGAATGGGCAAAGTGAAAATGGACAAATGGTTATTTTAGCTGATGTTCCACATGTTCTTTGGAAAAAGACACAACCTTTCTTTATTTTGCTCCTCGCCTCCCTCTCCTTGCCCACTCTCCTGTTCCATAAGGTGACTATAGATGTCTGGCTGCTGTGGGCTTGTGCAATTGTAAAACAATGTCAGAGGAGGTCTTTACCATCTTTATATGAAGTCTGAGTAAAGGTCCTTCAGATGTTTGTGATCTTGGGGAGAACATGAGCTTCTTTGGGCCTCTGTTTTCTCTTTTCTAAAATGGGAAAACTGCCAATGCTACAAAGTATTTTGGAGGAATAATGATAATAACAACACACACTCTCACACACACACAGATATACGTATGAGGAATGCACATCCTGCCCCTCCCCAAGCCCAAACATGTATAGCCTTATATGTTCTAAAAAAATAGAATAAAGATAAATCAGAGAGAAAACACACCCAAATTATATATTTTTTCTGATTAACAAATGACAATAGATACTCAGTAAAAAAAAAAATTATTATGATATTAAATAATATATAACTCCCCAAATAGCTACCAATGGTTTTTGCTGTAGTCTTTTGGAGCTTTTCGTCAATGAATATACAAGTCTATATTTTTATTCCAAAACATGGTTTACCTACCATTCTGCAATTTCTTTCTTTAATGTGACAATATAAGTTAGACATCTTTTCTTGTCAATGCATAGACATCTATCTTACTATTTTTAATGGTTGTAATGTTATGTGTCTGTATTATAATTTATTATACTGTTCCCTCTTGACAGACATTTAGGTAGTTCTCCATTCTTGTGTAATGCTAGCAATCCCACAGTGAATGCCTTTGCATATATATTGTGTCTTTTTCTTTTTGGATAAATTCATGGAGAATGTGAGAAAGGTATGCTCCATTTGAAATTTTTATAGAGAACACCAAATTGCCCTCCAAAATGATTATAATTTATTTATGGTATTTTTAATTTCAGTTTTCCAAGCTAGAAACTTCACAACCATCACCAAACTTCTCCTTTTCATCCCCTAGCACCCTTCCAAATTGTCACCCCACCCTGTGATTATATTTGGGAAAAGTCTCCCAATTCCATGCCCCTATCTTTATCCTGGAAACCCTGGTTGCATAGTGCTTGAGACCTACGTCTGCTAACCAAAAGGTCGGCAGTTCGAATCCACCAGGCGCTCCTTGGATACTTTATGGGGCAGTTCTACTCTGTCCTATAGGGCCACTATAAGTCGGAATCGACTTGATGGCAATGGGCTTGGTTTGGTACAGGTTTTATCTTTATCTTCTCAAATACTTTCTTAGCTCAGGTTTTGTGACAGAAACTTCTAGATGTTCTCCAAAACCCATGGGCTTGGCCTTCCTGGACACCTCAGAGAGTACACCTGTTTCCCAGGCTCTGTTGCAGTCAGTGTGGCTGTGACAACACAGAAATGGCACATGATCTTTCCAGGCTTGGCACATAAACACCTGCCATACATGTCCCTCCATGATCTCATCTTCTGCCAGGTGGATGCAGATGATCATGAGGCTCTGTGGGGTGGTAAAGTCACAGGTGGGAGAACCTGGATGACTGAGTGAATGTATGAAGGACAGCTACCCCACTCCCCTGACAAGCTGCCCAGTCCAGTCCCTCTTGTGTTGAGCTATTACACATTTGAGTCTATCTGTTACATGGTTAGCCTACAGTAGCTAACACATAAGTCTCCTTATCTTTCATTCATGCTATTGCAGCAACCTTCTTGCTGGTCTCCCTAACACCAACTTCTTCCTCTTCCAGCAGCCATACTGCCAGAGGAATCCTCCTCTGAATCAGACTCCCTGCTTCAAACTCTCCATTGGTTCATTGCCTGTAGACTCAAATCCAAATTCCTTGGCCTAGAATGCAAGATTCTTCATAAGATGGCCGCAGTCTTCCACAGGGGCCAGAGACCTCATCCATCTTGTCCTCTGTGCTAGCTCCAGTGCTTGGCCCAGTTGCTGACATGCAACAGTGTTCAACAAATATTTGTAGCATGTATCTATTCGTGATGTTTACTTTAAAAAAACAAAAAAACCCAAACCTATTGCCGTTGAGTCTATTGCAACTCATAGCAACTCTATAGGACAGAGTAGAACTGCCCCACAGGGTTTCCAAGGATCATCTGGTGGATTTGAACAGCTGACATTTTGATTAGCAGACAAGCTCTCAACTACTGCACTACCAGGGCTTCTGTGTTTACTTTAGAGACAAATATATCACAACACCTAGAAGGCAGTTTCCTAAAAAAGCTACTTGTTCCATAGATCTATTAATTTATGTTAAAAACTTATATTTATTTTATGGTCCATCTCTCAAAGGTGGGTAAACAGGCATGCTTTTGGTATTACCAACTTCTTGTTAGTTGCTGTAGAGTTGACCTTGACTCATGGTGACCTCATGTACAACAGAATGAAATCCTGCCCGATGTTGCGCTATCTTCACAATTGTTGGTACACTCGAGTCCATTGTTGTAGCCATTGTGTATTTTAAGTGCCTTCCAACTTAGTGGGCTCACCTTCCAGCACTCTATCAAACGATATTCTTTTGTGACCCATAGGGTTTTCATTGGTTAATTTTTGGAAGTAGATCACTAGGCCTTTCTTCCTAGTCTGTCTTACTTTGTAGGCTTTGCTGAAACTTTTCCACCACGGGTGACCCTGCTGGTATTTGAAATACTGGTGGCATAGCTTCTAGCTTCATAGCAACACACAAGCCACCACAGCATGACAAACTGACAGATGGGTGGTGGATGACTAACTTAGTCCCATAAAATTCTAAGGCTGGACGGACCTTAGCTCTCATCTAATACAGTGTCCTCATCTTCCAGATAAGAAAACTACAACCCAGATAGCTGGATTAACTTATGTACAACCAGTGTGGACAGACTAAAGAGCAGCTCCCAAGCAAGCCAGCTTCTAGTTCCTAGGTCTACCTTTTGTGACACCAGGCTGTTTCCTTAAGAGTAGTGACCAAACAGAACAAATAATATCTACTGGCTACTGTCTGCCCAAGTTCAATTCACTTCCAGGCTTAACATAAGGTTCCACTTAAAGCTCCAGAACCTCATTTCTCTGGTTGGATCCCTCATTGTTGGCCTAACTGGAAAGAGGCAGAGCCAGCCTCCTGTGCAGGGAACAGGATGTTAGATCTGGCTTTTGGAATCTGCATTCCTCTGTCATCCATTATAATTTATTGAGCTCTTCTTACATTGTACACGGCCTTATTCATTCTTCAGGGCCTGAGGCTGCAAGTGTGTAGGGAAGACATTTTTTTAATGTGGTGGGAGGGATGGCAGGTTTATAACTATAATTATACCCTATAGAAAATAACTATTACTTAAAAGGTGTATTGTTCTTTGTACATGGGCCCAGAGGCTCAGTGATGGGTATGTTTAGAAATCAATAATGTTTTGAGCCAAGCATTTGACTCATGTGCCCACACACTTGTGGGGATCCTGATTTATCAGGAGGACTGAATTGGCACAGTTGTGGTTTTGGTCACGGGCATCTACCATGTGAATGAACCAAAACCTAGTAGGAAATTTTCAATTGTCCTGCGCTCATTCTGGATATGCTCACCTTTTCAGGAACCTGTCCACTCCTCACTGGAAGTTCTCCATCATAGCTTGCTCCATCACTTAACCACCAAAAAGAAAAACAAACCTGTTTCCATCGAGTCAATTCCAACTCATAGTGACCCTATAGGACAGAGTAGAACTGCCTCACAGGGTTTTCAGGGAGCAGCTGGTGGATTCAAATTGCTGACCTTTTGGTTAGCAGCCATAGATCTTAACCACTGTGCCACCAGGGCTCCACTATATGGCAGATAGTTCTCCAGTTAAACAAGTGATGCGATTAGGTGTTAACCAGATACATGCAGCCACACACTCTGAAGTTGTAAACCCACTGAAGGAGCCACTAATGGATGATGAAGTGTCGAACAAAAGTCAGGAATGAAATTGGGGTGTTTGAATCCCAGGCCCCCAGTGATTCCAAGAAGAAAATGTTCATTTTCAAACAAGGTTGATTGTGAGAAAAAAAATTTAAATGTCACCTTTCTTCTTCTTCTTTTGACAAAGTATTTAATAATACAAAATGATCCTGAGAAAGTTAGCTTGGGCTAAGTAGCGTATTTATGAACAATGAAGTTATTCATTCATGCATACATTTATTTGTTTGATAAATATTTATTAAGAATGTACTCAACACATTGCTCTAAATCATGGAATTACACAGTGAAAAAAACAAGTCTCTACCCTCATGGAGTTTATAGTCCAATGGGAAGATAACAATAAGGAAAAAACTATATCATGGGATCTGTCTTGGTTATGTTTTGGTACATAACAAACCATTCCCAACCTGAGTGGCTTAAAGTGACAAAGGTTTATTATTTCTCACAATTTTGTGGGTAAGCTGGGTGGTTCTTCTGCTGGTCTCACCTGAGTTACTCATGCAGCTGCTTTCAAGTGGAGGGTCACCTGGTGACTGGGTTTGGCTGGGAGGGCTGGTACGACAGGGCCCCTCTGTTCACACAGTTTTTCATCTTGGGTGATCTCAGGTTTCCATAGGAGCAAGCACCAAGGAGCATTTATCAAGTCTCTGTTTGGTAGCGTAGTGCTTAAGTGCTACGGCTGCTAACCAAAAGGTCAGCAGTTCAAATCCACCAGGTGCTCCTTGGAAACTCTAGGGGGCAGTTCTACTCTGTCCTATAGGGTCGCCATGAATCGGAATCGACTCCGACGGCAATAGGATTTCAGGCTTCATTTGTGTTGGCTAATTGATTAAGACCCACACTAATTGACTAAGACCCTATTGGCCAAAGGAAGTCTAATGTCAGTGCCCAGAGTCAAGGTGGGAAGGGACTAGGTAAGGGCTTGAGTACAATGAGATGTAATTCTTTGGGGACCACTACCGAAACAATCTAACACATTAGTGAAGAAGAGGTACTAGAAAAAATAAAGCAGGGGAAGGGGCTAGACAGTGAATGATGAGGCAGTTATTTCAGATAAGGTTTTTCTTTTTATCTTACCTCCTCTTTGAGGAAGTGACATTGGAACAGAAACATGTTGTTATAGATTGAATTGTGTCCCCTAAAAGGATATGTTAAAGTCCTAACTCCTGGTACCTGTGAGCATGGCCTTGTTTGGAAATAGGGTCTTTGAAGATGTTATCAGTTAACATGAGGTCATACCTGTGTAGTGTGGGTCTTAATTCAATATTTCTAGTGGCCTTGTAAAAATAGGAAAAGAAACCCAGAGACACACACAGAGGGAATTTAGCCATGTGAAGACGGAGGCAGAGATGGGAGTGATTGCAACTACAAGCCATGGAACGCCAAGGATCACAAGCTGGAAGAGAAGCATGGAATAGATTCTCCATCATAGGCCTCAGAAGCAATTAACATGGCTGACATTCTAATTTCAGACTCCTAGCCTCCAGAATTGTGAGACACTAAATTTCTATTATTATAAGACACCCAGTTAATGGTACTTTGTTATGCTAACCCTAGGAAACTAATGTACCTATGTACCTATGAAGTAAGATAGTGAGCCATGTGCGTGTGGGGGCAGTGTTCTAGCCAGAGGGAGCAGCACGGGCAGAGGACCCGAGTTGGAGCATTCAGCAAGTGTGTTAATAGATCAAGGGGATCAATGTGGCAGGAGGCAGGTAGGCAAATAGAAGCAGTGTGTGCCTTAGTTTCTTAGTGCTGCCTTAACAGAATACCACAAGTGGGTGACTTTAACAAACAGAAATTCATTTTCTCACAATTTAGGAGGCTAGAAGTTCAAATTCAAGGCACCAGTTCCAGAGAAAGCTCTCTCTTCTCTGGGAAAAATCCTTGTCTTAACTTCTCTATCATTCTACTCCTCATTCCTTGGAGATCTCCATGTGGCATTTTATCTTTCCTCTATTCCTGCTTGCTTGCTTCTGTGCCTAATCTGCTCTTTTATATCTCAAAAGTGACTGATTTAAAATATACCCTGACAGTGATATGGCCTTATTAACATAACAAATATAACCTTATTCCCAAATGGAGTTATATCCACAAGTATACCAAAACCAAACCAAACCCATTGCCATCGAGTCAATTCTGACTCACAGGGACCCTATAGGACAGAGTAGACAGCCCCATAGGGTTTCCAGAACTATAACAGTGTCAACAGTGAGAAACAGTCAAACCAGGATATGTTTTGAAAATTGGGCTTAGGGTATTTACTAATTGGTTCTATGTGGAGTGCGAGAGAAAGAAAGGCATGAAAGATGCTATCTTAGTCATCTAGTGTTGCTAGAACAGAAATACCACAAGTGGGTGGCTTTAACAAATAGAAATTTATTTTCTCAAGTTTAGGACACTAGAAGTCTGAATTCAGGGTGCCAGTTCTAGGAGAAAGCTCTCTGTCTCTCTCTCTCTGTCTCTCGACTCTGGAGAAAGGTCCTTATCTCTTTTGAGCTTCTGCTCCTGGGTGATCTTCAGGTGGCCTGGTATCTCTTCCTCCATCTCTGCTCACTAGTTCACTTGTTCAATCTCTTTTATATCTCAAAAGAGATTGACTAAAAATAAACCCTGCACTAATCCTGCCTCATTAACATAACAAAGACAGCCCATTCCCAAATGGGATTATAACCACAGGCATAGAGATTAGGCTTTACAACACATATTTTGGGGGGACATAATTCAATCCGTTACAGGTGCCTGCCAGGAATTTGGTCTGAGCACCTGGGAGAATGGTGTTTCCACTTATGAGATAGATAACTGAGAGAAGAACAGGTTAGTTCGTGGTACAAGGCAAGATAGATTAAATTTTTTAGGAAATAAAATAACTACAGACATTTGTATTACATTTCACAAAATCCTAAAGCTGGATTCAGAGACAACTGGGTGTGAGCCTGCCATGTTAGAGATGAGGAAATTGGGACCCAGAAAGATGAATTTCTTTTTTTTTTTAAGACTATGCAGGCATAGTGGTTAAGAGCCACAGCTGCTAACCAAAAGGCTGGCAGTTTGAATCCACCAGGCGCTCCTTAGAAACTCCATGGGGTGGTTCTACTGTGTCCTGTAGAGTTGCTATGAGTCAGAATCAACTCTATGCAATGTTTTTTTTTTTCTTTCTTTATGTAGGCAATTCTGGCAGACGTGGTATTAGAAACCCTAGCTTCTTCAATTTTTCCTCTACTGTCTCAGGGTAGTTTTTCTCACTACTTCATGTTGCCATCTTAGGTTTGATGGGGTCATTTCTGGCATGGTATTAAAATTACTTCTATAAGTTTTTTTTTTTTTTTTTTTGTCCCTCATTACTTTCCTGGATGAGATTCTGAAGTTGCGGTATATCTATTATCTTTTCATAGAAAAGTATTTTTAAAGAGGAGTATCAAAAGAGTTACTGTTATTTTAAAAAGGAGATAAGGTTTTTGAAATGATTGTCGTCAGTTGTCGAGTTGGCTCCAGCTTATGGTGAACTTACGTATAACGAAACAAAACGTTGCCTGGTCCTGTGCCGTCTTCATGATCGTTGGTATGTTTGAGCCCATCGTTGTGGCTGTTGTGTCAATCCATCTCATTGAGGGTTTCCCTCTTTTTCACCGACCCTTTACCAAACGTGATGTTCTTTTCTAGTGATTGATCTTTTCTGATGATGTATCCAAAGTAAGTGAGCTGAAGTCTTGCCATCTTCACTTCTAAGGAGCATTCTGGTTGTATTCTTCTAAGACCGATTTATTCTTTCTTCTGGCAGTCCACGGTATATTCAGTATTTTTTGCCAACACCACAATTTGAATGCGTCAGTTCTTCTGTCCTCCTTTTTTATTGCCCAGCGTTTGCATGCATATGAGGCTATTGAAAAGACCATGGCTTGGGTCAGGCGCACCTTAGTGATCAAAGTGACATTTTGCTTTTTAAAGTTTTAAAGAGGTCTTGTGCAGCAAATTTGTCCAACACAATACATCAGTTGATTTCTGGACTGCTGCTCCCTTGGTAGGTGCCCATAAAGCACCTTAGGTTTATCCTACAGATGAAATTAGTTTACTTGAAAGGCAGAAGAGATGCCAAATGCATTAGAAATTCTGACTAAGTCATGTGGATACCCTAACTCTAATTTCTTTTTCATTTTAGTGTGTTGGGTAGGATCATACACCCAAGAGAATAGGAGAAGGCCAAGTGGGCATTGACTGAGGGGTATAAAGGGGGAGTTACTTTGAAAATAAAGTTTTAGGAACCATATGCAGCTCACTTTTCTGAAACTCTACAAGACAAATAAAAGATCTTCAAGCATAGCCTAATGAATCTTCCACTAAGTTTAGTTGTTCTATCTATTATTGGTTTTCCTTTAGTAGCTTGAAAACATGGTTGCCTTTTTGCTTTTGACAAAAATTAGTTCTGTGAAGTCTGGGGAACTGGTTTTTGTATCCATGGCACTCACTTCCCTCTTTATTGAGTGTGAAGCTGATATTTGTGATGTAAATGCATTCTGAAAGTTTAGTCTCCAGAGGAATAGAGGAAGCAAAAGAAATAAGGCTAAAAATGGTCTTAAATCAAAGGGCCATGATAATAAAAAGGGGGCAGGAGGCAGAGTTATGATGAATTTATTTAGAATCTACCCTCTATGAAATTAGAAGCCCCCCTTTACTAAGTCCTCTTCTTCTGCCTCTAACTTATCTCATTTTCTCCATAGCACTTATCACACTGAGCTCCTGGAGACAGAAACTTATTATGATGATTTTTATTAGGTATTTCGTATATGCCAAGTTTGGAGCCAAGTGCTTTGTAAGAGTTTTCTCATTATTATTTTGTCCCCAGAGTTATCTGAATATAATCTTCCTATAAGTTGGGGCCCTGCCTGGTTTTTTCACTATATGACCTCAAGCAAGTCGTTAAATTCTTTATGCCTTGGATTTCTAATTTGTAAAATGTAGGAATTTTTTTTGGTTGTTGTTTATGGTCTCCAAATTTGACTTCTTTCTAAAAACCATTGCATAATTCCACATGTGTGGTTTTCAGTAGGAGAACAGAAAGGAGAGGAACTGGGACACAGAAGCAGAAAAGATAAAAGTTGTGAACAGAGAATGTTGGGTGTGGCAGTTAAAGAATCAAAAAGGTCAACCCAGAAGTTCAAGTTTCTGAGAAGAGTGAAGGAAAGAGAAGCCTGCTTTCCCATAATTCTTTTTACTGCTTTGAATGTACAGCTTCTCTCATATGTTTCCGAGTTCAAATTCAAATTTATTCTTTTTAAAATTATCTTGTTCTGGCTCTTGGAAGCAAGCATAGAATTCCATCTGCCAATTAGTTTAAGAAATGTGAGTAGCATAGATTCTTACACAGATAGATTTTGTCAAGGATGATGGTGGGGAAAATTGGGAAGGACAGTTCACCCTTAACCCCCAATATGAATCATCAATAAAGTGGATAGTCCCAAATAGAGAATTTTCAGTAGAACGCCATTAATCAGTTATAGATATTAGCTCTCAAGCCTTTTCCAACCTTGAGATTCTATGGTCCTGTGAATTTCTTTTCTAAGTGATTCATAGGCTTTCAGAAGGGCACTTTGTCAAAGATTCTAGTCCAGCTCTGCCAATTCTAGGTCACATGAAAAAGTTTTTGATCCAGATTTTTGAAAGGTTTGCTGGTGTCCTGGTTTTACATTATGAATAGATCGGCAAGCTCTCATGCTAAAGTTTAGAAGTTGCACTAAGGTACAGTCTTAAAGTCCAAGTTTATGGTTTCCATTTCTCACTTACCTCATCTGCATGCTTGTTATTCCACCCATATTCTGCATAGTGAAAAAGTGAAGGATGGTGGTCATTGAGGGTCTAAATTGTTTGTTGCAGTTCCTGTTGATGATAACGGAGTCCTCCCAGTGGCCTAGCCTGGCTGCTTTCAGAGCTGAGAAGAGGGGCTGGTGCTGCTGGGTGGGAGGTGGGGACAGCAGGGTGGGTGGGCAGGCATAGGTGCATATCCTGACATCCTGGTTCTGAGAGTCAATCTGTGAGTCGATTCCAACTCATGGTGACCCATGTGTTTCAGAGTAGAACTGTGCTCCATAGGGTTTTCAGGGCTGTGACCTTTCAGAAGCAGGTCACCAGGCCTTTCTTCTGAGATGCCTCTGGGGGTTTGGACTGCCAACTTTTCAGTTAGTAGTTGAGTGCTTAACCATTTGCCTCACCCAGGGACTCCTAGATAAGGAAGTGACCTTCTTAATAATAAGAAAATACAGACACTCAGTATAGATAAAGAGGCCATTCTTATAGATTCCTCTTGGCCTGGAACATCTGTCCAAACTACAGTTAGTTCCTCTCCCAGTGGCTTGGACGTGGCTCCCTGTAGTCTATTTTACTTCTTTCTCTGTCTAAAGTAAATTGTAAACCTTTTTAATGTCAGTCTCTCTCTACAAAATCCAACAGAGCTGTTGCCTGGCTCTTTTCTCTCCCCAATTCTTCTATTCAGAAGTACCCATTCTTGCTTTGGGAGCACAGAGAGACTGACTTTTTTTTTTTAATCACCTAGTTACCAAATAAGGAGGCTTGGTGATGCAATGGTTAAGAGCTCAGCTGACAAACGAAAGGTCAGTGGTTCAAACCCACCAGCCACTCAGCAAGAGAAAAGACCTGGCGATCTGTTCCCCTAAAGATTAGCCTAGTAAACCTTATGGGGCAGTTCTACTCTGTCATATAAGGTCTCAATGAGTCACAATTGGCTAGATAACACACAACAACAGCAAACAAGTTACCAAATGATTGTAAACTCTCTGAGGGCAGAAATTATGAATGACTCATCATTGTACCCTCCTTAATGCTTAAACATTGGATAAATATTTGTTTTATAAATAAGTGTATACAATTAATGTGGGGCAGGGACAATTCAACATATATCATGCTTATGAACACTGGACTTAACAACATTTCCAATTTTCTAGATTCATCTTTCCATCCCTCTCTTCTTCAAAAAATACAAAGCAACTTGCTACATTTGCATTTGTAAATGTTAGAGATTACATATTATATGTACATATGTATGTGTATCTTCTACAGTGATAAGCACAACGCTTAGCACACCCTAGGTACCTAGTATACATTTTTTAAATGAATGAATCTCACTCTTCAAGTCAAGTTAGTTTGTTTTTCAGAAGAGCTGAGTTTTAATGAATTGAACTTTTACGATCCAGCAAATCCTTCATACAAACCAGCTGGGAAAACACCTATAATTTATGCTTCACAGACCTTCTGTCTGCATTCTAAAATTTTATTTGAAGCACTTACACTGATTTGAATGAAATAAAGACCAAGTTTTCTTTTAAATATAAAGCAAATTAGGGCTCAACATTCTTAGAGATTTAGAATTGTAAAAATTTTATTTCTTTCTTCATTCCCTGTTTTTCCTACTAAGTTAAAATGTAAGATTTAAAATTTTGTGAATCGTAGGTATATATTGCACTAGTTTTAGACTAAATAGGAGTAATTAATAGAAAGTCTAAGTGGAAATCACCTAATGATATCAGTTCAAATTCTGTTGAACCTTAGTAAATTAGTTTTTACTAATAATTTACCAAATGCAGTTAGCTTTTGTGAATTGTGTTGAAAACACATCCTGTTTGACTTATTAGTCCCAAGAACGAACCCTTAGATGAAAGACCTAGATTTACTGGAAATAGCATAGCAGAGGTTGTGAGTAGAGGTTTTGGACTCTGTCTTGGGTTTGAATTCTAGGCTCAGCATTTCCTGGAAATAAAATCACTGAGCTACTCTGTACCACATGAGAGAGGATGGCTTGAAGGCTTTCCCCAAAGCCCAGCCCCCTCTATGTCTCTGGGTTTCTCTTTTCTGAATATACATCCTTGGATTCCACAGAGGGCTCTGGAAAGAAAGGAGACCAGGAAGGAGAAGAGAAAGCCTTATCCATTGGTGAGATTAATTATTTAAAAAGAACTTGCCAAAGAAATGAAAATCAAGGGTCAAACCAATGAAGAAGTCAATGCCCTTCTACCTTCTAGTCCTCAGGTAGATGTATCTTAAAACCAAACATACTATCATGCTGCATTTCCATCACAGTATATATTGATTTTGAGGACATGAAACATAACGTTTTCAGTGTTTGATTATGTGAGATCCAAATGGCTTCCCGAGGAGGAAGATACTGTGTTTCACATAGTCCCTATGTCACTAATGGGATCAGAAGGCGTTATAGTAATACACAGGCCAGTCTTTAACGCTTTGTCCAAAAGCTAAGCACTGGAGAGACAGCTGATTTGGATTCAGGACACCGAATTTTTCACTGTCAGCATGATCTTAGGAAAGTCACTTCATCTCAGTGATGTCAGTATAATCATTGGGCTGCCTCTCATGACTTATGCACACAAATTTGATACCAGAATGTAGTGAGTAAGTATTGAATGTGTGTAGGCTTTATCTGTGCTATGAGAGGAATTAGTCTGAGATCTAAGAGAAGCTTATCAAGTTTACTAGGATTTGCTTCGGAATGCCTAGAAACCAAGCATAGAAATGCATCAAGAGTAGGAGAAGAGGGTCAGGAATCAGCGAAACAGTCCAGGTAATGGAATCTACTCATGCCGGGAGCCCCAGCCATCTGGTAAATTCCACTGGTTGGTTTTTGCCTTTGGCATCTTTTACAGTTGCCCATGCTCACAGAGAGGCTCTTATCCCATTGCCCACAACACTGTCCACGTCTCAGTGTAGTTCTGAGGATCAAATGGTATTTACTGTAAGCTCTTCAGAGGTGCTTATCAAGGTTATCATTACTGTGCTACTTTAAACATATTTTTCAAGAAGATGGGGGTCTCAGCTCCTCCTTCACTCCAATCATGGTAGCCACATTTTTTTTCTGTGTTATAGACTGGGTTACCTACCATGTAAGATTTCAACTGAAGAAAGTTCTGGCTAAATATTCATTTTACAAATGGTGAATGTAAGGCCCACTGTGGTTGTGACTTATCCCTAGATAATATCCCACAAGTCTCTCTGGATGAGGAAAAAGATAGAGAGGGAAACTCACAATTCAAAAGAACAATTTATTCATTTACGCACAGATATGATAGTTATTTCATCTGCTCATCCTCTCCTGAAGAATGGCACAGTGGCTAAGAGCTCCAGTGTTAACCAAAAGGTCGGCAGTTTGAACCCACCAGCTGCTCTTTGGAAACACTGTGGGGCAGTTTAACTCTGTCCTACAGGGTTACTATCAGTTGGAATAGACTAGATGGCAATGGGTTTTTTTTTTTTTTTTTTTTTAAGAATTTATGTACAGTTATAAAAATAGGCTCAAGAAGAGTAATTGCTCAGAGCAGGGTGTGATTGCTTCTGTTTGGGGGAATTAACAAATGAGTGAAATGTTGAACTAAGAGTGGGTTTCAAAGAATGAGTAGGAGAAATATTCTGAGTGTGGGGTGGGGAAAGGGTATTTTAGGAAACAGCACTTTAAACAGAAGCTGCTTCCTTGCTTGTCTTCCCCACAGCTCCTTCTAAAGGCTGCACTCCACCCACAGTGTTTACCACACCCACGTCCTGAGCTACAGATGATCATGTAAGAGGTGGGTACCTGGTTTCTGACCAAACACAACCAATCAGTGGTCCAGCAACCAAAGGCACGTGTGGCCTTAGTTAAACTGGTGAGTTGTTCCAATCTTGTGTTTCTCTTGAGAATCTCTGCTAAGAGACCCAGGCATGTTGCCATATAGAGATACAAAGTGGAGATGTTTGGTCTTAGTGTCTGTGGTCATTTGCATTTTGCATCTCATTAAGCAAAGAGAGATGACCTTCAAGAGAAGCTGGAAATGAAACTCCTCGTGGGAAAGAGAAAAGGTGCCTTGGTTCCTGACAATTTTCTTGCCCTTAGCTTCAGTCCTGAGAAGTGGACTTCGCTTCCTGCCCTGAGTTCCATGAGGTTCCTCTGGATCTTTACAGTCAAGCTCCTTTTTGTGTAAACTATTTTGAGTTTCTGTTGTTTAATATCTAATGATGTTTGAATAAAGCACATATTTCAAGCATGAAGACCTGAGAGACATGTATGTTTACAGGGCTCTAGTTATTTATTTGTATAAATATGTGGGTAAGGTTGAGGGAAAGTCTGAAGAAGGAACTAAGAGGATTTGGTGACTGATTAGATATAGAACATAAAGATAACCGATTCTAAAGTTTCAAGCTTGGAAATCCTGGAAGAATGATGGTGACACTGAAATAAAGCTAGAGAAATAAAGGAAAAGGGGAGAAGAATTCAATTTTCGATATGCGAGGAGACTTCAAGAAATATGAAAACATCAAATGGTAAGTTGAAGAGAGATGAGCTCAGGTGCCTACACTAGCATTAGAGATGGAGAGACAGAGGACAAAGTGAAGAGGAGTTACGAATGAGACCTAAGAGTGACCAGCAACTGGAGTTATGGAAGCCAAAGGAGAAATATTTTTAAAGCAGATCTTGGCAATAATCTAAGACATAGCCAAGACACCAAGGAAATGAGGACAATAGGAAAGCAAAGTGTATGTTCAACAGCCCTGTAAAACCTTTCATTTTAGAAAAGTTTTCAGTGCCCTTAAGACCCCTCCACAAATTCGTGTATGATAATGTGAATGCCATCTTAGATAGTAAAGTCCCAATATATGGGAATCTGCTCTGTTGAAATTTGCTTTATTTAATACTCAATAAATACCATATGTACTTACCAAATATATTTTGATTAATAAGATGAAGAAGGTTCCTGTGCTAAAGTTATCTAAATAGACTGTTACAATTAGAAGGTGGTAATCGTGGCATCAGAAACCCTGGTAGCATGCTGGGTAAAAGCTACGGCTGGTAACCAAAAGGTTGGCAGTTCGAATCTACCAAGCGCTCCTTGGAAACCCTACGGGGCAGTTCTACTTTGTCCTTTAGGGTCACTATGAGCCGGAATCGACTTGACAGCAACACATATGGGTTAATCTTGGCATCTGAGCCTGTTGGGAGGGATATTTGAAGACCTGATGTGTGGAAATGACATAGAATGAAGCCTGGTCTCTATGTGGCCTTCAAGTAGTCACGGCTAATTTAGATGTGGGGCAGTCTGGAATTTTGAAGGAATTTAAATCTGGGGATTTCCCATCTGAAACATCATTTTGCAATCATGTGCTTAGCTAAAAATGCTCCTTTTCTAGGAGCACTCATAGTAGTGATGCTTTGTTACTTTGGAACAAGAATAAAGGACAAACGTTGCCATCCTTCCTCTGCTGTAGACTTAACCAACTAATTAAATCCTCTCTGCTTTCTGGGCTTATGGTGACTTTGTGTAAGTCAGACTGGAGTAATGTCACATCCAGAAGATCTGTTGTTGTCCAGGTTACCATGGCAGCTAAATTTTTTCCTTTTTGTAAAATTATCCCCAGCTCTTGGCTTCAGTTAGCCACATAAGCCGGTGTATTATTAGCTTAATGAAGGGACCCTTTCTGCAAGCTTCTTCCAGTGCTGTCAGGTAGCTGTCCAACTAGTGTGTTGTTGCTGTGTTTAGTATCTTATTCTCAGCATCCATCTGGAGCTCCCTTACAAAGCCGGTAGGTTGCGTGCCAGAGAACATTTTTGCTGCCTCTGAAGAAAATGCATCTCCTTCTTCCTTAAATGTGACCCAAGACATCATGTCATCTGCCCCAGCCCATCCTAAACTCCATACTCTGAGGGGTGAGTTTGTCACCGTCTAAGCATTCATAGCTATTGTCTGTTCAGTGCTTCATTTTCCACGTCTGTAGCTATAATGCAGCATGCTCTGGGATCCGTTTCAAACTCTAATGATTAACACATGTTTATTCATTCCAAATGGAGCCACGGCTGCAGTCCCTGCTGCACCCATGTTATTGGTGTTGTTTTTTTGGTTATTGTTGTTATTTTTCCTCTCGAGGTAGGCTCTTTACGTGAATCAGAAGAAGCAACCAGCAATTAGCTCAGAAAATCTTCTGTCCTCTACCCTGGAGGCACCTTTCTGCACTTGCCATTTACCTATGGGGTGTGTCTCCAGATCACTTTCTGGGCAGCACGCAACAGTCACTTTGTGCCCCGCATTAAGCTATGCCCTGTGTGAATGTCCTCACAACATAATGACAGCAGCTAATGGCATATTTACCCATACAGACTTGAGGCAGCAACGCATACTAGAAAAACATGGATGGGGAAAAGCAATCTTTGACTGAATCAAAAACATGATAGGTTGAACATTTAAAGACACAAAGGCAGACATTCACAAAAAGGTTAGGAAAATTAAGCACTCTATTGTTAGCTGCCACAACCCATCTGTCAGTTCTTGGTACTGTGGTGGCCTGAGTGTTGCTGTGATGCTGGAAGCTATGCTACTGGTTATTTCAAATACCTGCAGGGCCACCTGTGGTGGGCAAGTTTCAGTGGAGTTCTAGATTAAGACAGGCTAGGAAGAAAAGCATAGCAATCTACTCTCAAAAATTAGCCAGTGAAAACCCTATAGATTACAACAGAACATTATCTGGACACGTCATCAGGAGGGATCAGTCACTGGAGGAAGAAATCATGTTTGGTGAAGCATAGGGCCAGTTAGGGTTAAGGAGACCTTCAGTGAGATAAACTGGCACAGTTGCCCCAGTGATGGACTTGAACATACTGGTGATTGTGAGATGATGCAAAACCGGGCAACGTTTCATTCTGTTGTACGTGGGGTCAACATGAGTTGGAGTTGAGTCAACGGCAGCTATAGTCTATTGTATGTATGTATCTATCTATCTATAATCTATCCATCATTATCTATCGTTAGCTGAAAAAGTCAAACATACCATTGTTATTATCAGATCCTGCAGTTGGTGTTTACACTTGACTGGGCAGCTCCCCAGTGTGGCATGATCAGGGTCTTAGGCAGAGTAGGCAAGTACCCATCACCCTCAGAACAACAGCACTGTCAACTCTCGTCAGTGACCCAGGAAGAGAGCTGCATTAACCAACATGCAAAAATATAGATAATTTAGGAGCAAATAGTGATTTACTGAGAGGTTACTTTCAGTTAAATGCGTTTCTTCCCTCTCTGAACCCCATTCCAAGCCCAATTCTCTGAGCTAAGTCGAAGTTTCTGCAAATGCATCCTAGCAGTGGAGGTTAAAGAGCCACTGTGAAATTTATTTCATCCCTTAATTTACAGCTTTGTTAAGCAAAACTATATAAAGACAATAAAATGAGAGAGACTAAAAATAAAAAGGGAAAAACCAATAACAAACACGCAATTCCAGCCAACTCTTTCCCCTGCTCAAGATGAAATGAAAAAAGTAAGCATGGAACATAATAATCAGTTGGGTTGTATGTTTTTCCAGTTTTAACAGTCTATAAATGATCACAAATAAGTGAGATATATATATATGTACATACATATATATGTTTATGTATATATACCGTACCCATTGCCATCAAGTCGATTCCGACTCATAGAGACCCTATATGACAGAGTAGAACTGCTCCATAGAGTTTCCAAGGAGAGGCTGGTAGATTTGAACTACTGACCTTTTGGTTAGCAGCCAAGTTCTTAACCGCTGTACCACCTGGCCTCCTACATAGATACATACATACGTATACATACATATATATATATATATATATATCTTTTTTTTTTTAACCTCTGACCTAAACAGTACTCTTATTGCTTACCTCCTCTGAACCTGCAGGTCTCTCTGATAGGCAATCAGTTTTAAGTCTTCAAATAGTGCAAAGCAGTGATTGTAACTTTTTACTTTGTGTCTAACACACTAGGAATGCGCAGTAAATGCCAAGTCATAATCATTGAACTGTCCTCTGTTACTTCTCATGCTCTGTGTTTGAATGAAGACTCACTGAGCCCCTTGCTTCCAAACAGAACACGTGTAATCACCTGGTAGGGATCCAGCTCTCAGCTCTAGCACAGCCATTAGTAGGTTTTCTGCCAGGGTGGATTCATCCTTTATATACTTTTCAGATTTTCTATAAATAGCATCACTTGGTGAGGATTGTTGAAATAATTTGTTGCTATAATTATAGTGACATTTCTAGCATGTTATAATTATATAAAACTGCAAAAACAGAAAGATGCTATTTTGGATTTATTTTTTTTTCCAACTCAATTTGTGTTTCATGGAATGGAAGAAAAGATTAGGAATGTCACTTGTTTAGAGAAGGAGCTTGGAGCATTTTAATAAGCGAGCACAATGACACGTGAAAATCAAAAGTATTTCCTTAAGAAGAAAGGCAGCTGGACACTTTGAGATTGACATGGTTTTAGTCAGAAAGGAAAAACAAAAGCCCCAAAGAACAATTCCGTACATACAAGAGAAGTGAAGACATGTGATGATATTATTCCAGCTTAGGGCCTCAGCCAAACCAAAGTCATTTTAATTTTTTATAAGCTTTTACATTTTTGATGACAACATCTTAGTCGAGGAGTCACAAAACTCTCAAAATGAAATATCTAGGATGGTTGTACTATGAGAATCTTTGGCGAAGACAGTATATTTTTGAGTTGACAAAAAAAATCTGAATTGCTTTCAGATGTTCACCTAATGTCAATTAAACAAAATGAAAATCTACGGCTAAAATGATGTTAGCGGTGACTAATGGCACAATTTGAGGACTGTGACACAGATATGGGTGATTTTAAACCTTTTCTCAAGATTCTAAAGTGGCATTATGTTGGCTGACAAAAATCATCAAGTTTCAAAGTTTACTTTGGATGCAATTCCTCTTCCTTTTTAGTGTGCAGTACTCCGGCCCTAGTCTTCTCACCTGGCTGATGGCACTAAATAACAGCAAAACGGGAATTAGTATTATGTAGCTTTCTTAGCACTTATCAGGGTTGTAGAGGACAGTGGTAGTTCGTGGTAGAATTTTTGCCTTCCGTGTAGCTGACCTAGGTTCAATTCCTGGCCGATGCACTTCATGCCCAGCCACCAGTCATCCATCAGTGGTGGTTTGCGTGTTGCCATGATGCTGAAAAGGTTTTAGTGGAACTTCCAGACTAAGATGGACTAGGAAGAAAGGTCTGGTGATCTACTGAAAATCAGCCAGTGAAAACCCCATGGATTACAACAGTCCAATCAACCACCAACCAGGGAGATGGTGCAGAACTGGGCAGAGTTTCGTTCCGTCATGCATAGGGTTGCTATGAGTTGGGGGCCTACTCGATGACAGCTAACGACAATACCAACAACAGGGCTGTAATTTTATATTTATTTGAGTGATCTTTCCCTCACAGGTCTGTAACCTCCAAGAGGGTGGAGATCCTGTCTGATTTGCAACACGGTTGTAGTTCCAGTCCCTAGCAGTGGGTCTGACATGTAGTAGATTGATAAGCTGTAGGTCAGCATCAGTTCAATGAAAGAAATGATGGAACAGAAGGGCCTCAGTTTGATCCTGGCCCTGCAATTTACCAGCTTTGTAAGCTTGGGCAGGCTTTTCACTTCTTGGAGCCTCAGATCCTTTATTTACAAAATGATTGGTTTGGCCTACAACATGTCCAAGGTCCCAGCATTAAATTCCATAAATGACTACATAGTAGGTGCCCCAGAACCTACCATCGACTCTTTTCTGAGAACTGTCTGCACAGCCCTCACTCCATCTTTGCTGCATTTTCCCTGGCCATATCCATTTGGGCCAGGAGTAAACTTTGGAACCTAGCTGGAATGAGCACATTCTCCTTTGTGGGTATTTGGCATTAGACTTGAGGACCTGCCACTCAGAATTTTCTATGGTTGCTCTGTAACCTGTGGACTTCAGAATGGTGGAGTGGCCACTTTCTGCTCAGTGTGGACTTCCAGGCAGAGGCAGCCAGAATGTAGAGAGACAAAAATAAAGCATATCTACAGAGCAGAGAGAGCAAGTGGTGATTCCCAGCCCCTCACTGATGCCACAAGCCCTTCCTGACCTTGAGTTCCATAGGGTGACTTGGGTAGTGACAGTAAATTTCCTTTTCCCTCTTTTCTGGATGAAGAGTAGCTCTCATTAGCTTTGTTACTTGTATCTAGATGCCCAGGTAACACAAATATACATTCTTTTCACTAACTGTTATCAGTTGCTTGCAAGTTGGCTCTGACTCATGGTGACCTTATGTATCATAGACCAAAACATTGCCCAGTCCTGCACCAGTAAGCCTATTCTGTTGTTATCCATAAGGTTTTCATCAGCTAATTTTTGGAAGTCGATCTGCAGGTCTTTCTTCCTAGTCTGTCTTAGTCTGGAAGCTCTGCTGAGATCTGTCCCCCAAAGATGGGTGATTCTGCTGGTATTTGGAATACAGGTGGCAAAGCTTCCAGCATGATAGCAACACGAAAGCCACCACAGCACGACAGACTGACAGACAAGTGATGGTTTCAATAATTACACATGGTTTAATTGGTTATTCAGGTGAAATCTACTTGATTTGTCAAATCCTCATTCATAGAAGCCTATGCCAGCATTTGTTGTGAGCAGCACTGATCAGCACTGTGAGGCACTACCTCACTCTGGGACTAACACAAAATTTGGGCATTCTTTCACGTTTCTTCACAGCACAATCTCCATTAACCTGGAGAGACCAAGAGCCTGTGACCTAAGATTAGTGTCACTGCTGCAGTTTGGTCCCTTGTGCTGTTGTTGACCAACACAGTCTTCCCTATATACCTGCCTATGATGCCCAGTCCTTTCTGCACACCTCTGCAGACATCCGAGGCCCTGGACAGACTTCCCAGTCCCCCTGATAGATGTCAGCATGAATCCCTGTCTACCCTTGGTCTCCTCTGAACTGCCCTAACGTGTTGTCACGCACATCCTGACTTGATATTTCCCTTCTTAATCTTATTGAGAAATGAGAAATTGGGTTAGTAGTTATCTAATTCCATTACCCTCATTATTCCTCAGAAACTGAGTCCTAGAGAGGTAGTGCTGTGCAGTGGAGACAGACAGGAGATTCGAATTCTACTGGTAACTCCGTGATCTTCAGCAAATCTCCTTTCCTCCATATTTGTAAAATTAGAGTCAAATTCCATGATTTCTGGTATACTCCCACTTCCACGCCAAGGTGTACTCCAAACAAAATTCCATCCAATACTAATCTCAATTTCCAGGTTCCTACCACTCACTCCCTTAGTATCCTTGGGGGCCATGAAGAGGGGACAGGGTGCTGTTTTGCAGGCAGATCTTTTCGACTTGGTCTCTAGGTTTTATTTTAGATGTTTTATAGATTTAACTAAATGAGTTTCTTTTAGAAAGGGGTTCCCAACAGATGGAGGGAAGACAGAGAACAAAAGGGGCACTGATCTTCAAGTTGAAGGGACTTAGAGGATCCCAGACACTCTATACATGATGGTAGTGTTTCCCCAATTTCTTTCCCCAGTCTCTCCCCTCCTTCCTTTATCTGTAACATCCTAGACCCTGATAATTTTCTCCCTTAACTTTGTGTTAAGCTTTGCATGTTGCTTCTCAATCAGGATGTTTTTTCTGACACATGAAGCTTTCTCTTTTTGCTGGTGTCACAGTTATCATCTAATCTTACAAAGGATTAGAACTCTTAAAATGTTTTTGATAATGTCTCCTTCTGTTGCCATCATGAGCCCTCGCTTTGTTCTTTGATTGATATCCTCAGGCAGCTGAGGTTATCTCAAGTGCCTGGCCTTGAGATCCATAGTGAGTAATAAGACACTAAAGCTTTGTTGCATCATCTATGTTACTGTCTTAATGAGAACAAATTTAGCCACTTTGACCCAAACCCTCATCTTCACGTGACAGGCCAGCCATCACACCTCAATCTGATACAATAGTTCATTACGGGGGCGCATTCAGCTTCCTAGGCATGTGTGATGGTTAATTTTATGTGTCACCTTGGCTAGGCTATGGTTCCCAGTGGTTTGGCCAAACACTAGAGGAGTTGCTGTTCCATAGTTTAATCTAATCATAATATAATGTGATTACCTCACATAATGTAATCTACTGTAGGCAATCAGTTGAGGAGGGAGTTTCCTTAGGGTGTGTTCTACCTCTAGACTGTAAATAGGTATTTGCTCTCTCTCCACTCTGCACTCTTTTCATCACCTGACCTATGGACCTTGGGACATAAGCCAGCAGAAGTCTCCAGTCTGTCTCCTGACTTGCACATTTTGGACTTGCCAGCCCCCACAATCACATAAGCCAATCCCTTGTAGTAAATCTTATTTTTTTCTCTCTCTCCATATGTATCGCTGGTTCTGTTTCTCTAGAGACCCTTAAGACAGCATGGTGGCCCTGTGCAGTGCTGTCTTAGAAGACCAGAGGAGATAGGATTCCCAGCATCTGGAATTCCCTTGTTACTAGCATTATATTAGGGCAGATTTGAGTGATAATGGTGCTTAAGATATTTAACCAAACAATTTTTATAGACTTACCAGGGCTTTATCATGCCTCTGTGTACTGACTGCAACCATTTGGCCTTGTCAATCTCCTGAGTTTCTCAATTCCTTTTCCCTCAGAGCTGAGATCATACCAAGAGAAATACTGAAAATAAAGTAACTCACTAAGTGGAAAAGGGGAGATTTTCTTATGACTATCAGTCTGCAAAAACAAAATTAAAGATAACATAGGTTCATGCAATGTCGTGGATAATGACAGCAATCTAAATAACAGCCAAGAAAAGGCAACTTTATTGCTTTCTTCCGAATAACCCAAAAATAATAGTTCATCAAGTTTCTACTACACTTATAATGGAGCATTTTCTCTCTTAAGGAGAAGTTTGATGAAATGCTATTTTGTGTTAAAAATCTTTACATTTATTTGTCACACGTTCTTTCCAAATTCCAAACTAATTTCTTTGGAGCTAAGGTCTCTACTAACTTGTTTGTTTCTTTTGTAACTTAAAGGCCATGAAATTTACACTTGAAATGACCATTCTTTTGCACTGACTGTCCTTGGCCTGCTATTTCCCTCATAATTTTAACTATGGCTTTTGGGGTCTGATTCATTGAGTCTTGGCAATCACTGAATATTCTTATCCTTTGCAGCTATAGAGATGCCTCAAGTTGGCAGGAAGGGAAGAGAAGGGAAGTCTTTGTGCTGTTGCATACCAAATCTGGCCTCTGTTACAGGGCAAAAAAAGAACTCTTTTTGAAATGACATTGGAAACAGCCACAAAAACATCCCAAAGATCTTCTGACGTTAATGGAGAGATTTCTGACTGAGTCATTGGTGGTCAGGCAGGCACGTGGGGCAGCTATTTCTGAATGAGTAGAAATCTCAGTTATAGTGTTTAGTTTAGGTAGCATTGTTTTAGAAGGCAACCCAAGTGAAAGAGAAAGCCTAATATGGCCAAAGCTGCAATGTTTCCCTGTTAATCCAATAGGCCTTTGACGGAAGAATCAGTATTAAGAAGGTTGTCCTTTCTGACATACTGCATATGTTGGGCTACAGTCAGGGAGATGGGGACATGTATGTGGCCAGAGATCTGCCATAAAAAGCATCACAGCTCTGTGATCCTCACAAATGCCCTTTTTACCAAATAGCCTTCCACTACTATTGTCTACAACCGAGAGCTAAAGCTATACTTTCTAAGGAGATTCTTTCCAGAGTCACAGGTATAGTTACCACCCTGCAGACCAAAATTTATGACAGGATGCAGAATTAGTGAATCTGTGGAGAGGACTCCAAAAGTGTGTTCTGGGCTTCCTTCTGGAGAAAAAGTAGAAGTGGGGGATATTCCAGAAGCAGTAGATGAGGACAGATGGCAGGAAAAGGAAGGCTTGAGTAAGGGGTTAAAGAAGATCAGAGGTTTGGCAGTACTGGACAAGTAAATAGGAGCCTTATCTGGGAGCAGGAAAGAGAGAGAGAGAGAAGCAGTGTGTTAGGGTGCAGTGTCCTTTTAGAATTATGACTAAGTCCTCTGCACCTGTGGCTTCACCACTAGTCTGAGCCAATTCCCAAGTGTTTGTGGATGTCCTATGCTGTGTTCTGATGACTTGGGTTTGGCAGTGACCTGGATGAGGCAAGGCAAATGGGGGAGGGTAGTGCAGAGGGTGATGAGGTGTTGGTAGTTCAGTGGTAGAATTCTTGCCTTCCATGCAGGAGACCGAGGTTCGATTCCCAGCCAATGCACTTCATATGCAGCCACCACCTGTTAGTGGAGACTTGTGTGTTGCTATGATGCCAAACAGGTTTCAGTGGAGCTTCCAGACTGACAGACTAGGAAGAAAGGTCTGGCAATTTACTTCCAAAAAATCAGCCAAAGAAAACCCTATGGATCACAACAGTCCAATCTGCAAGCGATTATAGGGATGGCACAGGACCGGGCAGTGTTTTGTTCTACTGTGCATGAGTTGTCACTGGTCGGAGGCGAACTCGAGGGCAGCCACCAATAACAAACAGTGGGGAGGGTACAGAGCCCGGTGACAGGGCAGTTGTTTGTATTCTTTGCGGGAGGAGATCAAAGCCAAATATTAAGTCTATTTCCAGATTTTTATTCTCTATGAGCTGACTTGCTCCAGAGTAAACCCATATATTTTCTCAGTCTGACCAACATAAATAAAAAACCAAAAACCTGCTGCCATTGAGTTGATTCCTACTCACAGTGACCCTATAGAACAGAGTAGAACTGCTCTATAGGGTTTCCAAGGAGCGGCTGGTGGATTTGAACCCACCTTTTGGTTAGCAGCCGAGCTCTTAACCACTGGGCCAACAGGGATCTGACCAGCATAAATAGCTGGGGCGATTTCACAAGGGCCTGAGATCACAGGGCAGTAGCAACACCTGGATGTGAGTATGTAAAGAGGCGAGGAGAGTCTCCATGTTGTCACAAGCTCTCCTCTCAGAAAATGATAATCGTGCTTATTATCTTGCCAATTAAACCTGCCTGAATGTGTGGGCAAGACACAGAAAAAATGGAACAGATGCACAGCTCATTTGACATCTTTTGCTGTGTACTCCATGTAAGATAACATTAAAAGAGAAAAGGGGTGGACAGACACAAAAAAGACAGACAGTTGCCCCGAAATACCAGCAGGTCAATCAAAAAGATTTTGCATGAATTTAATACCAGTGAGTTTTGAAATTTAGAGATGAAACGAAACTCTTAACTCCCTTCCTGGCATGTTAAATAATGATAATATATGCTTTAAAAACTCATTAAAACATGAATAACTAGTGATTTAGAATTTGAGTTTAATAGTTAGGCTGCTACATTTGTGCTCTTTGGGTGTTTGAATACAATTATTTGAGGATTAAACTGAGAGACATTGATGATTCCCAGAAATAAATAGCAGGCTTGCTTGCAAAGCCAAAATTAGAATGAAGAAATGAGAATTCTTAGTGAAAATGTCTGTCTTATGAATGAATAAATAAAAAGTAGACGTTCCACACCTTAATTACAGGAAGATGTTACGAGAGTAATTAATTGAAGTTCTTAAGAAGAAATGAGAGGATAATGCATGATTTTAAGAAACAGTATTGCTTTTGCCCTTTTGTTTTTATAATCTCTAGGACAGGAGACCACCACTCATCTGTGAGTCTGTTGTACTGTGGTAGCTTGCATGTTGCTGTGATGCTGGAAGCTGTGCCACCGATATTTCAAATACTAGCAAGGTCGTGAACGGTGGACAGGTTTCAGTGGACTTTCAGACTGAGATGGACTGGGAAAAAGGACCTGGCCTTCTTCCATTTTTGAAAAAATTGGCCAGTGAAAACTTTATAAAGAGCAGCAGAACATTGTTTAATATAGCGCCAGAAGATGAGTCCCTCAGGTTGGAAAGCACTCAAAATATGACAAGGGAAGATCTGCCTCATCAAAGAAGAGTTGACCTTAATGACATGGATAGAGTAGAGCTTTCGGGATCTTCATTTGCTGACGTGGCACGACTCAAAATGAGAAGGAACAGCTGCAAACATCCACTGATAATAGGAATGTGGAATGTATGAAGAATAAATCTAGGAAAATTGAAGGTCATCTAAGATGAAATGGAACACATAAAGATAAATATCCTAGGCATTAGTGAGCTGAAATAGACTGGTATTGGTCATTTTGAATTGGATAATCATGTATGTGGTCTACTATGCCAGGAATGAAAAACTGAAGAGGAATAGTATCACGTTCATCATCAAAAAGAACATTTCAAGATTTATACCGAAGTACAACGCTGTCAGTGATAGGAAAATATCCATACGCCTACAAGGAAGACCAGTTAATACAACTAATATTCAAATTAAGACCAAGATGAAGAAATTGAAGATTTTTACCAACTTAAGCAGTCTGAAATTGATCAAACATGCAATCAAGATGCATTGATAATTACTGGTGATTGGGATTTGAAAGTTGAAAACAAAGAAGAAGGATCAGTAGTTGGAAAATATGGCCTTGGTGATAGAAACAAAGGCCAAGGTCACATGACAATTTTGTAAGACCAGTGAATTATTCATTGCAAATACCTTTTTTCAAGAACAAAAAAAGTGACTATACACGTGGACATCGCCAGATGGCATACCCAGGAATCAAATTACATCTGTGGAAAGAGATGATGGAGAAGCTCAATATCATCAGTCGGAACAAGGCCAGGGCCGATTGCAGAACAGACGATCAACTGCTTATATGCATGTTCAAGCTGAAGCTGAAAAAAATTCAAATAAGTCCATAAGAACCAAAGTATGACCTTGAGTGTATCCCACCTGAATTTAGACACCATCTCAAGAACAGATTTGACACATTTAATATTTTCCCTATAGAATCCTTCAGTATTGCAGCTCGAGGCTTGGATTTTCTCTTCAGTTCTTTCAACTTGAGAAATGCTGAGCATGTTCTTCAATTTTGGTTTTGTAACTCCAGGTCTTTGCATGTTTCACTATAATACTTTACTTTGTCTTCTCCGGCTGCCCTTTGAAATCTTCTGTTCAGCTCTTTTACTTCACCATTTCTTCCATTCACTTTAGCTACTCTATGTTCAAAAGCAAGTTTCAGAGTCTCTTCTAACATGCATGCAGAGCAAATAATCTGAGAATCTGAACAATATAAAGAAGAACGTAGCATCAGGATTGGAGGAAGACTCATTAAAAACTTGCCAGGTGCAGATGACACAACCTTGCTTGCTGAAAGTGAAGATAATTTGAAGCACTTACAGAAGAAGATCAAAGACTACAGCCTTCAGTATGGATTACACCTCAACATAAAGAAAACAAAAATCCTCACAGCTAAATAATAAGAATTAGAGCAGAATTAAATGAAATAGAGAATAGAAAAACAATTGAAAGAGTTAACAAGACCAAAAGCTAGTTCTTTGAAAAGCTCAATAAAATTGATAAACCATTGGCTAAACTGATAAAAGAAAAACAGGAGAGGAAGCAAATAACCTGTATAAGAAATGAAAAGGGTAATATCACAAAAGACCCAACTGAAATTAAAAGAATCATAACAGAATACTATGAAAAATTGTACTGTAACAAATTTGAAAACCTAGAGGAAATGGACAAATTTCTAAAAACTCACTACGCACTCAAACTAACACAAACAGAGGTAGAACAACTAAATAAACCCATAACAAAAGAAGAGATTGAAAACGTAATTACAAAACTCCCAACAAAAAAAAAAGCCCTGGCCCGGACAGCTTCACTGGAGAATTCTACCAAACTTTCAGAGAAGAGTTAACACCACTACTCCTAAAGGTATTTCAGAGCATAGAAAAGGATGGAATACTCCCA
>NW_004444131.1:1578657-1637851 GCF_000243295.1 Trichechus manatus latirostris
CCGATCCAAATTCCAACAACGTTTTTTAATGAGATAGAGAAACATATCACCAACCTCATATGGAAAAGAAAGAGGCCCCAGATAAGTAAAGCATTACTGAAGAAGAAGAAAAAAGTAGGTGGCCTCACACGACCTGATTTTAGAACCTATTATACCGCCACGATAGTCAAAACAGCCGCACTGGTAGAACAACAGATACATAGACCAGTGGAACAGAACTGAGAATCCAGACATAAATTCATCCACCTATGAGCAGCTGATACTTGACAAAGGCCCAAAGTCCATTAATTGGGGAAAAGACAGTCTCTTTAACAAATGGTGCTGGCATAACTAGATATCCATCTGCAAAAAACTGAAACAAGACCCATACCTCACACCATGCACAAAAAGTAACTCAAAGTGGATCAAAGACCTAAATATACAATTGAAAACGCTAAGAATCATGGAAGAAAAAATAGGGGCAATGCTAGGAGCCCTAATACGTGGCGTAAACACAATATGAACCATAAGTAACAATGCACAAGCACCAGAAGAGAGACCAGATAAATGGGAGCTCCTAAAAATCAAACACTTATGCTCATCAAAAGACTTCAGTGAAAGAGACAAAAGACAACCTACAGACTAGGAAAAAAATTTTGGATACAACAAATCTGATCAGCGTCTAATCTCTAAAATCTACAAGATACTGCAAAACCTCAACAACAAAAAGCAAATAACCCAATTAAAAAATGGGCAAAAGATATGAACAGGCACTTTGCCAACAAGACATGCAGATGGCTAACAGACACATGAAGAAATGCTCACCATCATTAGCCATTAGAGAAATGCAGATCAAAACTACAATAAGATACCTTCTCACCCCAATAAGGCTAGCATTAATCCAAAAAAATACAAAACAATAAATGTTGGAGAGGTTGTGGAGAGACTGGAACACATGTACTTTTTGTGGGAATGTAAAATGGTACAACCACTTTGGAAATTGATTTGGTGCTTTCTTAAAAAGCTAGAAATAAAAGTACTGTATGATCCAGCAGTCCTGCTCCTAGGAATATATCCTAGAGAAATAAGAGCCATCACACTAATAGATATATGCACACCCATGTTCATTGCAGCACTGTTCACGATAGCAAAAAGATGGAAACAATCTAGGAGTCAATTAGTGGATGAATGGATAAACAAATTATGGTATATTCATACAATGGAATACTACACAATGATAAAGAACAATGATGAAGTCGTGAAACATCTTATAACAGGGAGGAATCTGGAGGGTATTATGCTGAGTGAATTTAGTCAGTCACAGAAGGATAAATATTGTATAAGACCACTATTATAAGAATTCAAGAAAAGGTTTAACCACAGAAGAGAACATTCTTTGATGGTTACGGGAGTGGGGAGGGGAGGTGAGAGTTATTTACTAACTAGATAGTAGATAAAAAACATCTTAGGTGAAGGGAAGGACAACACACACTACCGGGGAAGTCAGCACAACTGGACTAAACCAAAGCTAAGAAGTTTCCTCAATACGATCAATAATTTGAGAGACAGAGTAGCAGGGATAGGGGTCTGGGGACCATGCTTTTAGGGGACATCTAGGTCTTTTGGCATAACAAAGCTTATTAAGAAAATGTTCTGCTTCCTAATTTGGTGAGTGGCATCTGGGGTCTTAAAAGCTTGCAGGCAGCCATCTAAGATGCATCAATTGGTCCCAACCACCTGGAGTAAAGGAGAATGAAGAACACCAAAGACACAAGGAAAGTATTAGCCCAAGAGACAGAAACGGCCACCTAAACCAGAGACTTCATCAGCCTGAGACCAGAAGAAAAAGATGGTGCCCGGCTACCACCAATGACTGCCCTGACAGAGAACACAACAAAGAGTCCCTGAGGGAGCAGGAGAAAGGCGGGGTGCAGAACTCAAATTCTAGTAAAAAGACCAGACTTAGTGGTCTGACTGAGATTGGAGGAACCCCAGAAACCATGGCCCCTGGACTCTCTGTCAACTGAGAACTAAAATAATTCCCAAGGCCAACTCTTCAGACAAAGATTGGACTGGCCTGTGGGACATAAAATGACACTTGTGAAGAGTGTGCTTCTTAGCTCAAGTAGATACATGAGACTAAATGGACAGCTTCTGTCCAGAGGTGAGATGAGAAGGCCGCAAGTTTTAGGAGCTGGATGAATGGATATGGGAAATCAGGGGTGGATAGGAGAAGTGTGCTGTCACAGTATACGGAGAGCAATTAGGGTCACATAACAATGTATGTATAAATTTTTGTATGAGAGACTAACTTGAAATGTAAACTTCCACTTAAACTACAACAATAAACATCAACAAAAAAATCCTCACAACTGGACCAATAAACAACATCATGATAAACTGAAAAAATACTGAAGTAGTTAAGAATTTCATTTATTTGGATTCACAATCAATTCTCATGGAAGCAGCAGTCACGAAATCAAAAGACACATTGCATTGGGCAAATCTGTTGCAAAAGACCTCTTTAAAGCGTTAAAGCAAAGGTGTCACTTTGAGGACTAAGGTGTGTCTGACCCAAGCCATGATATTTTCAATTGCCTCACATGCATGTGACAGCTGGACAATGACTATAGAAGACCGAAGAAAAATTGATGCCTTTTAATTATGTTGTGGGCGAAGAATATTGAATATACCATGGACTGCCAGAAGAAAGAATAAGTCTGTTTTGGAAGAAGTACAGCCAGAGTGCTCCTTGGAAGCAAGAATGGCGGTAATGTGTCATGACATGTTATGAGAAGGGACCAGTCCCTGGAGAAGGACATCAGGCTTGGTAAAGTAGAGAGCCGGGGAAAAAGAAGAAGATCCTCAACGAGATGGATTGACACAGTGGCTGCTACAATGAGCTTAAGCATAACAAAACTTGTGGAGATGGTGCAGGACCAGGCAGTGTTTCCTTCTGTTGTACATAGGGTCGCTATGAGTGGGAACCAACTCGATGGCTCCTAACAACAACAGCCAAGGGTTAGAGAAGGGATTGCTTAAAGGGGTAAACATTATATTTTTATTCATTAATTATCGTCTTACTTTAGGCAAAAATTTTGATAGGCTACCTTCTTGGGATAAAAAAAGAATCTAGGACTTATTTAAACATTATCTCAAATAGCAATCATTTACATATTAATTCAAGACAAATCTACTACAGCATCTATATGCCTTTAAGGCAAATCCTTAGTAGTTAACTATTGTGCCTAGATAAACGAAATTGATCATCAAAGCTGTGCAAATCAGTAGCTATTTGTTTCATTATAAAGATAACCTTGGATTTGTTGGCCTTGAGTATATTTTGACCTTGAGATGAGATGATTACATATCTTTCTGGAAAAAAGAAAATCCTTTCAATTAAATTGTTTTACAGTGGACATGTGTTCCTAGTGATTTAAGTCAGACCCTGAAGGATGATTTTAATGTATTTTCGTTTAGGTTTTCATAGGTTTAAGAGTTTAGGGTACTTTTGGCTGAAAGTTCTATCTATTGAGATATTAGTGAAATAGAAAGCAGGGTGAACAAAATAACCAACTCACAAACAGTATTCTAAAGGTATCACAAAAATAAAATCATCAAAAAGGAACTTTGAAATGCAATGCCGAGCAAAACGTAGGTGGCATTTTCAAAGGCTTCCCGGCCTTTGGGCTCACAGACCACCAAACGATTAGCAAGATTCTGATGTGTGGAAATGTTAAGAAGTTTCTGGGCTCGCTCATCCTTCTGAAACTAAAAAGCCAACAAAAATTCAAACCATCAGACCAGTTCATAATCTAAAAAAGACTAATACACGCATGCTTGTAATTTCCATAAATTAGCCTTGTAGTCTAGCAGGATGTTTTGAAACATTGTCGAGCAATGCATCACACAAATTAGACTAGGGTTCTGGCCAAGAACCATTTTAAGGAAAATTACAGATCTTCTGCCCTTTCTCAACTGAGCTCACTTCTCTTCTGTGTGACTAGAATCACAAAGAGAAAACTGAACATTTTGCCCAAAATATTATTGTGAAACAATGGCATAATGGCCCTTTCTAAGAGGCAGCTTCTGGAGGCAGGCATTGGCAAGGTAAGGAGGTTGAGAGTCTTTCCAGAAAGTCTAGTGTCTCTCATTCGCAGGCACAGGCAGTCACTAGGACTTGGACACAGAAGCAGTGGGCTGGATTTGCAAATCACATTTCAAACAAGCAGTGAGATGCAATTAGGGAGATCAATGTACGAAAACAGCACCTGAAACTACTGGAGCGGGAATGCAAAATCGTGCAGAGGATTCCAGGACCATTCTGACATGGTGGTTAGATACGGTGAAATGTTACTGTTTTTTAATGTTCCCACTTCTCCACCAGAACTCCCAGATCTTGCCAAGTAAGTCCCTGGGTAGTGAAAAAAGTAACACGCTTGGCTGCTAAAGAAAGGTTAGAGGTTCGAGTTCACCCAGAGGCACCTCTGAAAAAAGGACTGATGATCTACTGCAAAATCAGCCTTTAAAAACTCTGTGGAGCACAGTTCTACTCTGCCACACGTGGGGTCGCTGTTACAGAAATACTTCAAGTGGGTAGCTTTAAAGAACAGAAACTTATTTTCTCACCGTTTTGAAGGCTGAAAGTCCAAATTGGGGTCTCGGCCTTGTTTATTCCTTCCTTGTTGGGGGTAATCCTGGGCGTTCCTTTGTTCCTTGAATTGTAGACGATCCTCACATGGCATCTGTCTTCTTCCATGTGTGTACATCTGTGTCAAATCAGTGTTTTTTATAACTCAGAAGTGAATAGAGTTAGAACCCACCCTACATGGATATGATCAAATTAACATAACAAAGAAACCCTATTTCCAAACAGTATTACATCCACAGGTATAGGGATTAGGATTCCACCACATATTGTGGGGGACAACAATTTCATTGTAATAGCAATTATTGGGTTTAGAACTTGAATTATATAGAAAATAATGATATCCTTAATATAAACAGGAAAGTAAGGTGAAGGCAGTTTATGAGTTTTAATTTTAGTTTTGGGGGAGAAATTGGCAAAGGGGCAAAGATAAGATGCTCCATTTTGGATATGATGTGTTTAGGTTGACAGCACAGTTACTATGAGGAAATGTCCCAGGATAGGCAGGTGAATATACACAATGCAAACTCAGAAGAAAGGCAAATGCTGAGATAAAGTCCTGAGGAATTTCCCCAGAGTGGAGCTTCAAGGGAGTGGATGAGGTTTTGGTGGAAAAGGACCAAGAGGTGCAGAAAGGTCATTTGGGATGCCTTCATTTATTGGATACAGACAAAGAGCATCCCAGGAAGAGAGTAGGAATGAGAGAGAGGAAGGGGGAAACCCGGCATCAATCCAAGAAAACCAGTAAAACCAGTTATTGTCAAGTCGATCTCAACTCATGGCAACCCCATGTGTGTCAGAGTAGAACCGTGCTCCATTGGGTTTTCAATGGCTGGTTTTTCAGAAGTAGATCACCAGTCCTTTCTTCTGAGGTGCCTCTGGGTAGACTGGAACCTCCAACCTTCCCATAAGCAGTTGAGCCCATTAATCTTTTGCACCTTCCAGGGACTCCTATAAGGCCGAGAGAGGTAAATTTTAAGAGGGACGTCAATGGAATCAAATCACTCAGAAAATCTTGGAAAATGAAGACAACAGATTAGTCCTTATTCATGAATCCCAATGGTATAATTTCAGTGGCATAATTAGGTGGCTTAATGAACTAATGGGATGGCTGTATGCAAATCATGACTATCTGTGGCTGCATTTAATCTGGGATAAAGAGCATAAAGAGAGGATGAAATCAGGCCTTTGGAGGCACTTTATATCTCAACTCTGACGCTTTCTATTTGCACGATCTTGGGTAAATTACCTAATCTCTCCTAGCGCCAGTTTCCTGGTCTCTGAAATGAGTGTGTTAATAAGATATTCTTCATGGGAGGAATGAATGATGCAAAGATTATATCAGGATGATATTGAAGGCTTAGGGGAGAGAATGATGACTAAAATATCTTCTTGCCCTCAAGGGGTCCTACAGTCTAGTGGTCTAGACAAACACGCACATAAATGACTACAGCACAAGGCAGCATAGATGCCCCAATAGAAGCGCAAACAAATTGCTGTGGGGCAGAAAGAAAGGAGAGCAGCAACGCAGCACAGTGGACAAAGCATGGGCTTCATAGTTAGTACAACTTTATCTGAATCCCAATTCCATCACTCTCTAGCTTTGTGACCTTGTATGAGAGACAGTTCAACTTGTCTCAAAAAATCTACTCTTTGCTTCCCACATGGCAAACAAATATATATTTTTTTAGCTAGGCAAAGACTGTGCTTCTAAAAATTGTAATTATGGGCTTGCCTTGTCACTAGATGTGAGAATTTTACCAAATTCTGGTCTATCAAACATGAACAAAAGGAGTTTGGGCAAGTTCTAAGTCATGTAGTTTAAAGGAAAAAACATGATTTCGTATTTGCCCTTTATTTTTTCTCTTCCAAATGGCTGGAATCCGGCTATGATGGCTGGAACTGATGCAACCATCCTGGACCATACAGTAAAAGTTGTGCGTTAAGAATAATGTAGCAAAAAGACAGAAATTGCCTGGGTCTGTTACCTTGTGGCATTGTTATACTTGACTGGGACAGCTTATACTTGGACTGAAATAAATTTCTCTTATGTTTAAGCCATTAATACATTTACTGCTATAGCAACTGTACTTGTACCCTAATTAATAATTGTCTTAGGCTGGGTTCTCTAGAAAAACAAAAACAGTGAAGTGTATGTATATAAATATTTATAAAGTGATTTATCTCAAGGAAATGGAACACGCAGTTTCAGAGGCCAGCAAGTCCCAAATCCGTGGGTCAGGCATCAGGCTGGAGGCTTCCACTAACTCACATGGTTGCAGGGGCTAATGAACCCAAATCAGCAGGTCAGAAGACAGGCTGCTAGCCCAAGAGCTGTGGAAGCTGGCAAATCCCAGAATAGGCAGATCAGACAGAAGGTCAGATGGTAGGCTGCTGGCTCAAGTCCTAAGAACTGTAGGTCAGATGATGAAGAACCAGATGCAGGATCCAGAGCAAATGAGCTTTGCCAAAGCATCTATATATATACTGGGTCAGGCCACACCCCCAAGGAAACTCCCTTTTCAACTGATTTGTTGCTCACGTCAGATCACAAAATGGAGGATGATAACATCAGATCACAAAATGGAGGATGACTACATCATTACATAACTGCCAAACCACTAAGAATCATGGCCCAGCCAAACTGAAATATAACATTAACCATCACAGTAATATACTTGTGCACATTCATAAATGGAAATAAAAATCGTAATTCATAGAGTTGTTGTGAGAACTGGGCCTAATGCATAAAAATCAAGGAATTTAATACCTAGCATAAAGTGGGAACACAATCAATGTTTGCTGAATCCATGAATGACCAGATTACACTGCTTATGGAGAATTGCCTCCTACATGCAAAGTATACTCACACCCTCCCAAGCTCCTCAAAATCTCATCCAATCGTGGCATGAAAGTCAGTATCATTTCTACTTGTGGCTCTTTGCAGGTGGCTTCTCTTGATCTGGAAATCTATGAAAATATAGAGACAAATAACCTGCTCCCAGTGACCCAACATGTAATGATGACACAGAGGCAAGATTACTTCAACAGATACTGCTATTGAGAAAGGGAAACAATGGGAGATACCAGCAGCTCTGGGGGTAAGGAGTGGGGAAGATTCCTAATTAGACCTCAGTTCTGCTCATTGTGAGGGGCTTCCTGCCCCATTTTCCCTACAGTTCTTACTGTCTCCTCCGGGCTCTTGGTTCTGCCCTCCAAGATGTTTTTCTTTTTCCATCATCCTTCTTGGCTATGTCTCAGGAAATAGGCCATGTTGTTAGGTAGGTGGCATTCTTAGCCTGCTTCTGCCTATAGCAAGTAGGAGGCCTAGAGCTCTTTGTGCATTTTGAACAATCTCAGTTCCTTTTAGTCCAAGCCTACAGCAGTTTTGCCTATACAACTTCCTTAGAAATGCACTGTAATTTTACACAGATAACGCGTGCCTTCTATATTCGTTTGCCAACCGCACCCTCCCCTTGTAAGGTATTTTCAGAAGCACTGCTATGCCAATTTTTTTTTTACATATTGCTGTAAAAAAATTAGCATAGCACACTTACAAAAATACCTTGTGGGAGGAAGGTGCAGTTGGCAAACCAATGTAGAATGGGCATGCATTATTTGCGTAAAAATATGGTAGTGGGCTTCTTAATAATATGATTGTTTTAATTCACTTCAATGGGCAAAAGTCAACACCCATAATTGTTTTCTAGACATGACTCTCTAGATTTACCTAGTACTACTTTAAGAATAGGTTTCTGAGGGATCACACCCTTAAGATTGTAGAAGCCCTTTGGTCCAACCGAGATGGTCTACCTTAATTCTTTCAGATGTTTTAATAAAAGGTCTTACAGCCACACCCTTGATTTGATCTATGCCCTTAGGCTGTATTTTACTTTGAGACTCTTTTGCTGGTTGAATAGGCTGGAAATGAGTAACTGTTTTATTTTCTAACATAGTAAGTCATGAACCCTCTGTATTATAAATTCTGCTTACAAATTGGCCAGTTTTTTAATTACACCATCTTTTTCTTGCTGCACCTTCTCACATGCAGCTAGAAGCAATCAGAAAATACTTCCAAGATTCTGCCTGAGAATCTCTTTAGGCAGAACTGAAAGTGTGTTAGGCATATTTTTATCTTCTTATGTCTATACAGCATATTTTGTGAGTATTTCTTACATCTTTTATCTTTCTGCAGGTGATTTTTTTTCTTAATAACAGTGTTATTGAGAAGTAATTCACATACCATAAAATAAACTCTTGAAGTGTGCAGTTCAGTGGTCATGTAACTATCAATGCTATCTAATTTCAGAACACTTTCATCACTCCAAAAAGAATTCCCATATCTATTAGCAGTCATTTACCATTACCCCTTCTCCCGCCCCTAACAACTAATTTCTGCCTCTCTGGATTTGCATGTTCTGGTCATTTCATATAAATGGAATTATACAATATGTGGACTTTAGTGACTGGCATCTCCCACTTAGCATAATGTGCAGGAGACAGTTTTGCAAGCAGTTCTGCTACTATATAACACAGGTTGCCGTTTTTCCAGCTTCCAAAACCATTTCCTCACCATTTCTCCGGACTTTGCTAACAATGTGCTCACTACTTTTCCATCTTTCTCTCATTGATTGGTTGTAAAACTAATGCCACCCATTTTAGATTTTGGCTATAGCAACACTCCACTTCTGGTACCAATTTCCATATCATTATTTATTGTCAAACTAATGTTTTATAAAAAAACAGCGACACTTCAGTAGCATGCAGTCATAACCATTCATTCGTGCTCATGAGTCTCCATGTCAGTTGGTGTTCCTTCTGGGCTCAGCTGGCTTGGCTTATCTCTGTATCTGTTGTCAGCTGCGGGTCAGGTAGACAGTTCTGCTGGCTTCTCCCTGGGGTTGGCTCACCATAGGCTTGCCTAGGACAGCCTCAGCTAGGACAATTAGGTTCTCTTTCATGTGGTCTCTTTTCTTCCAACAGACCAGGCTGCCTTGTTCAGAAAGAGGCTTGGCAGGGTTCCAGAAGAGGGAACAGAAGCACATAGGGCCTCTTGAGGCCTAGGCCCAGACTGTCACACTGTCATTTCTGCCACATTTTATTTGCCAAAGCTAATCACAAAGTTAGACAAGATTCAAGGAATGAGGAAATAGGCTCCACCTCTTGATGGTAGAGCTTCAAAGTCACATTGTAAAGGGAGGCAATTAACTGGGGCCATCAGTGCAATCAGTCACAGTTGTTATTATTATTATTGACACCAAAAAGCCATGCACAATTAATTCAGACTGTGGGCATTGTATAGGTTTCCCCTTAACTCAACCCAGCCAACATTTATTATGTGCATAGGCACTGTGTGTGGTCCTGAGGAGATAACTATAAAAAGATGTGGAATTTATGCTCAAGAGTTCATAGCCTAAGAAGGAAGCAGGCATGTAAACCAACAATTAGAAGCCAATTTTATAAATTCAACACTATGTTCAAGACAGAAAATGAAGTGATAAATCCCACTGAGGAGTTGAAGGAAGGTTTCATAGGTAAGCTGCTCTCTGAGTTGGGTCTTAGAGGAGAGTAGAGCTTGCCTAGAAGACAAGAGGGTGGGATGGGTTCTATGGAGAGGGAAGAGTATGGACAAAGGTATGGAAGCATAAATGCTTATGGCATGCATTGGAATTTCAAGAAGTTCAGAATCCTTGAAACATCAAGAGGAGACAGGGATAAAGCAGGAGATTAAGCTATATGGGGCAGGTAAGAAGGTAATGGTGATACCATGGAGGGGTTCCCTGTCTCATACTCAAGAATTTGTTTATTATCCTGGAAGCAACTGGGAGCTAGTGACGCAGAAGAATAGCATTATCAAATTTGCTTTTAAGAAAGATGACCACCTAATGACTTTTTTTATAAGGAACTGGAAGGAAAAGAACAAAGACGTGTTAAGAGGCTATTGGTGATGTAATTAGTGTCACTGAATTGTACACATGAAAAATGTTGAATCGACAAATGTTCTGTTATATATATTTTTTCAACAATAAAAAAAAATTTAAATGAGGCTATTGGATAGTCCATCCAAGGAATGATGATGACCTGTACCAAGACAGTGGCAGTGAAAATAAGGGAGGAGATACAATCTAAGTAATATACACGAAGTAGAACCTGAAGATTTAGTGTGGAAGAGAATGCAGAGGGGAAAAAATCGAGAATGATATCCAGATTTCCTATCCGTTTCCCCAGCACCCTGAGTTAGGTTTAAACCCGTAACGTCTTCCACATGTCTCCAGGGTGACCATTTCTCAGAGGAGTAGATTTATCAACCTAAAACCTCAATCAATAGCCTACAAATAGTATTCTAACATTAAAAAATAAATGTAAGTTTTTTATGTTGAGATCATTATAGAGTCACAGGCAGCTGTAAGAAACAATACAGAGAGATCCCATATACTTTTCACCCAGTTTCCCTGTCATGATAACCTCTTGCACAACTATACTACCATATCACAAACAGGGAATTGACATTGATACACCCCATCGGTCTAATTCAGATTTCACTAGTTTCACATGCACTTATTTATGTGTGTGTCTATTTAGTTTTATGCGATTTTATCACATGTGTAGATTTGTGTGATGACTACATCACAGTGAAAATACAGTTCTATCACAAAGATCCCTTGTGGAATCCTTTATAGCCACAGCCACTTTTTTTTTGTCCCTCTCCCCTAACCCTAAACCAAAAAAACCCATAATCTGTTCTCTATTTATCTAATATGGCTGTTTCAAGAATGCTCAGCAATAGGGTTTTTTTGGTTATGTAAGTGAAATCATGCATTATATAACCTTTTGATACTACATTTTTTTTTCACTTGGCACAATTCCCTAGAGATCCATCCATGTTGTTGCACATATCAATAATTCATTCCTTTTCATAGCTGAGTAGTAGTCCATGGTATGCATGTACCACAGTTTGTATAATCATTTACTGTTGAGGGACATTTGTGTTACTTCCAGTTTTTGGCTACTACAAATAAAACTTCAATGAACATTTATGTACAGGTTTTTGTATGAACATAAGCTTTAATTTCCTTGGGATGTGAATGGTGAGCACATGCTTAGTTTCATTAGAAGCTGCCACACTGTTTTCCAGAGTGGCTGTACCATTTTACATTTCCATTCATAATATATGAATAATCCAGCTTCTTATCCTTACCAACATATGGTGTTTATCGCTTCTTTTTTTATTTTCACTATTCTAATAGATGTATAGTGATATTTCATTGTGGTTTTAATTTGCATTTCCCTAATGGCTAATGGAGTCCTGGTGGCAAAGTAGTTAAGAGCTCAAGCTGCTAAACAAAAGGTCAGCAGTTTGAATCCACTGTTCTTTGGAAACCCTATGGGGCAGTTCTACTCTGTCCTGTAGGGTCGCTATGAGTCCGAATCGACTCGATGGCACACAACAAAAACAATGGCTAATAATATTCAACATCTTTTTCTGTGCTTATTTGCCATCTGTATATCCTCTTCAGTCAAGTGTCTGTTCACGTCTTTTACCCGTTTTGTAATTTTATTTTCTTCTAATTTAGCAGTTTTTATTTCAAGCTTTTTTTGGTATGCATTCACCTAGCCACAAAATAGTCTTCATCTTTTCTTGAAGAGATTTTTTTCCATGGAAGAAAATCAAAAGTCTTATTAAATCTCCAATACGTTTCATTTCTTTAGCCTACTCCTCCTATGTGTAATAAGTCGTTTCGTCATAGAAGCAAACAAACTGGTCTTGTGCACTAGATTTTTCCTCAAAGCCACAGGCTGCTTCTTAGTGGCTTGTGGTATGTGTTTTGTAGTTAGCTGCCATCGACTTGGCCCTGAATCATGCCAACCCCATGCACAACGGTGTTGTGATCTGTAGTATTTTCATTCGCTGGTTTTTCAGAAGTAGATTGGCAGACCTTTCCTCCTACTCTATTTTGGTCTGGAAGATTCACTGAAACCTGTCAGCATCATAGAAGCAAGCAAATTTCCACTGACAGATGAGTGGTGGCTGCAATGAGGTACACTGGCTGGAAATCAAACCCAGGTTTGCTGCATGAAGGGTGATAATTCTGCCACTGAACTAGAATGGCCCTTGGGTTATGTAAGGGTGCTTAACCCTTTCATGGATAAATTATTATTATTATCATTTGGAATTTTTTGGTGATGCCGTGGTGTTGCGGTGGTTAAGAACCACAACTGCTAACTAAAAGGTCAGCAGTTCGAATCCACCAGCTGCTTCTTGGGAACCCTATGAGGCAGCTCTACTCTGTCTCATAGGGTCCCTATGAGTCAGGATTAACTTGACGGCAACTAGTTTGTTTTTTGGTTTTTTATTTTGTTTTTTGGCCATGTTTTTTCACTAATGGAATGGATGTTGAATCATTGTTTGTTGGTAGTTTTTTATTATTTGAAAAATGGGGTGCCAACTGCCTGTGGGATGTATCAGTCCCATGTTCCATGAAGCACATCACAAACACAGGATATATTGGTCTCATGGCACATCACACTTCCTGGTTACACTTAAGTCATAAAATATCTTACTCAGCTTCCAAAAATACACACGAAATACTAAATAAACCTTGAACTTGCTGTACATAATTGTTAGCAGTTTGATTTAGAGTGGGCCATACCAGTATCATGTTCCATGAAGCACACCACACACGAAAGACATGTCAGTCCCATGGCCCAGGAAGTATATCATAAACGGTTGTCACCCCAAAAATAACTTATTTACTTGAATATTTCCAAATGCTGGTAATCGTATCTTCCTACTAACACAAAAGAAATAGTAAACATACTTGCAAGTCTTATCTCACTGTACAGAAGCCAAAAGACACAAAAGCTTGACTCAATCACGCCTCTGGGAAGCATCCCCTCGTATGAATGTCTCTCAATGCTCAAATGTGGCACAAATCAACTTCCTTTTGTTTTAGGTAGTTGCACCAATATACGCTATGACACCAGAATCTACTAAAGTGGCTCAAATGTTTGCCAATAAACCTCCAGGGGCAGAAAATGTAACACTGGCATATAGATCCCACTGTCCATAAAAGGGTTAATAACACTTATTTGCATAAGTTGGTACTATAGAACTTGTGCTTAAATAAAAATGTCTAGTCTTAGGCTAATTAGAGTTTGTTGTAATTCGTGCATCTCTAAAGGAAACTGTTGGCCAAGCGTTTAAGTGGCATGGCAGGTAGTGACCAAAGCATACAGATGTCCTGTTGTTGGTGTTTGATTTGTAACTGGCAAAACTTGCTCACTCAGAAGAAGAAATTTCAGCTCCAGACACTCCTCACCTCCTTTGGGGTTGTCTGTGAAACATGTCCTCGATTTCTGTTTTTTATCCAATGAGTTCAAGAGACAGATGTTCATTTCCTCTTTAATAAACCATGGTTGTTGAACCGGCATTTATACAAACTGCTAAGCAACAATAAGACCAAGACTTAATAAAACGCACCCCATTGCCATTGAGTCAAATTTCAACTCATAGCAACCCTGTAGGACTGAGTAGAACTGCCTCATAGGATTTCCAAGACGTAAATCTTTATGGAAGCAGACTGCCACATCTTTCTCCTGCGGAACAGTTTGAACCATCAACCGTTCAATCAGCTGCGGAGCGCTTAACCACTGTGCAACCAGGGCATATATATATACCCAAAACCCATTGCCTTCCAGTCGAATTCCAACTTATAGGGACCGTATAGGACGGAGTAGAACTGCCCAATAGGATTTCCATGGCTGTGATCTTTACAAGCAGACTGCCACATCTTTCTCCTGTGGAGCGGCTGGTGGGTTCAAACCACTGACCTTTCGGTTAGCGGGGGAGTACTTTCACCACTGTACCACCAGGGCCTAATTTAGGGGAATAAGGTGAATTACTGAAGACGCTAGAAAATGTAAAGGAACATTTTCTCCACTTTTCTTCATACTAACCCACAGTGATAGTCTTTTGCACAGATTTTCTCCCCAGCATATTATATAACAAAAGAATTGTATTGAAGTCCTTGCAACTTAATTTTTTCTGAAATATAAATAAATATACATTGAAATACTGGTAACAATTTTTTTGTTGAAGAATAAACACACTTTTGTATATGTCATCGGAAAAAATACCCCACAGAGCAATACATTAAGTGTTGTGCAATAAATATCAAATTCGGAAATCAGCTTGTGTCAAGAAGCAATGATTGAAGAGAGCTGACACATGCTGAAATATGAACTAGTTTAGAGAGTGCTTGAAGACGGGAATCATGGCAATAAATAAATAATCACTTACATTATTTTGACGTTTTAAAAATAAGTGATTAATTGATTAAAGGGGAAACAAGGTTAAGTAATACAAGTACCCAACATCAATCAGAGACTGGATGGTAGCTTGTGAGATGCAAAGTGATTTAAAGATTTCAAAGAATTGTTCTAGATTGTTTGTCCTAGGTAAATCATTTCCAGAATCCCTGGGCGGTGCAAACAGTTGACATGCTCAGCAGCTAATGGAAAAGTTGGTAGTTTGAGTCCACTCGAGGTGCCTTGGAAAAAAGATTTCACGATCTACTTCGGAAAAATCAGCTGCTGAAAACCCAATGGAGCACAGTCCTACTCTGTTACACATGAATCAACAGCAACTGGGGATTAAGTCATTCCTATTTTTGGAAGTTCTGAGTTTGTTTAGGTCTATTTTGAGCCGCAGCTCACAAAAGAAACCATCCTGAAATGGACAGGTGACTGGAGTAGGTTGCTACTTCTTATGAATTAAACTATAACCCTCTCCTAAAATATGTGTTGGATTCCTAACCCCTATACTTGTGGATGTAATCCAAGAAGTGATGCAGGAAGCATCAAAAGCAGATGAAAGGAATACACAGAGTCACCGTACTAGAAAGAATTGGTCGATGTTCAACCATTTCAGGAGGTAGCATATGATCAAGAACCAATGGTATTGAAGGAAGAAGTTCAAGCTGCGCTGAAGGCATTGGTGAAAAACAAGGCTCCAGGAATTGACGAAATACCAGTTGAGATGTTTCCACAAACAAATGCAGTGCTGGAGGTATTTACTTGTCTATGCTAAGAAATTTGAAAGACAGCTACCTTGCCAACCGACTGGAAGAGATCCATATTTGTGCCCATTCCAAAGAAAGATGATCCAACTGAATGTGAAAATTATCGAACAACATCATTAATATCACACACAAGTAAAATTTTGCAGAAGATCATTCAAAAGCTGTTGCAGTAGTACTTCGACAGCAAACTGCCATAAATGCAAGCTGAATTCAGAAGAGGACTTGGAATGAGGAGTATCATTGCCGATGTCAGATGGATCTAGGCTGAAAGCAAAGAATACCAGAAAGATGTTTACCTGTGTTTTATTGACTATGCAAAGGCATTCCACTGTGTGGATCATAACAAATTATGGATAACATTGCTAAGTATGAGAATTCCAGAACAACTAATTGCACTCATGAGGAACCTGTACATAGATCAAGAGGCAGTCGTTCGAACAGAACAAGGGGATACTACATGGTTTAAAGTCAGGAAAGGTGTGCGTCAGGGTTGTATCCTTTCACTACACTTATTCAATCTGAATGCTGAGCAAATAACCCGAGAATCTGGACTATATGAAGAAGAACGGGGCATCAGGACTGGTGAAAGACTCATTAACAACCTGTGATGTACAGATGACACAATCTTGCTTGCTGAAAGCAAAGAGGACTTGAAGTACATACTGATGAAGATCATAGATTACAGTCTTCAGTATGGATTACACCTCAACATAAAGAAAGCAAAAATCCTAATAACATGTCCAAAATATGTGAGACGGAGTCTTGCCCTCCTCGCTTCTAAGGAGCATTCTGGACGTACTTCTTCCAAGACAGATTTATTGACCCTTTGGCGGTCCATGGTCTATTAAATATTCTTTGCCAACATCAAAATTCAAATGCATCAATTCTTCTTTGGTCTTCCTTATTCACTGTCCAGCTTTCACATGCATACGAACTGATTAAAAATTCCATGGCTTGGGTCAGGCTCACCTTAGTCCTCAAAGTGATAACTTTGCTTTTTAATACTTTAAAGAGGTCTTCAGAGGCAGATTTGCCCAGTGGAATACATAGTATGATTTCTTCTTTTTTAAAATTTTGTTGTGTTTTAGGTTACAGTTTGCAGCACAAACTAGTTTTTCATTCAAAAATGTATACACAAATTGTTTTGTAACATTGGTTGCAATCCCCACAATGTGTCAGCACTCTTCCCCTTTCCTTTTCCACCCTAGGTTCTCCGTGTCCATTTCTCCAGTTTTCCTGCCCCTTCCTACCTTCTCATTTTTGCTTTTGGGCATGTGTTGCCCGTTTGGTCTCCTATACTTGATTGAACTAAGAAGCACCTTCCTCAAGTGTGTTATTGTTTGTTTCATAGGCCTGTCTAATTTTTGGCTGAAAGGTGGACTTCAGGAGTGGCTTCATTTCTGAGTTAGCAGGTTGTCCAGGGGCGGTAGTCTTGGAGATTCCTCCAACCTCTGTCAGACCAGTAAGTCTGGTCTTTTTTTGTGAATTTGAATTTTGTTCACATTTTTCTCCCGCTCTGACCAGGACCCTCTATTGTGATCCCTGTCAGAGCAGCTGGTGGTAGTAGCTGGGCACCATCTAGTTCTTCTGGGCTCAGGCTGGTGGAGGCTGTGGCTCATGTGGCCCATTAGTCCTTTGGACTAATATTTTCCTTGTGGTTTTGGTTTTCTTCATTCTCCTTTGCTCTGAACATGATGTAACCAATAGATGTATCTTAAACAGCCACTCACAAGCTTTTAAGACCCCAGCTGCTACTCACCAAAGTAGGATGTAGAACATTTTCTTTATGAACTACGTTATGCCAATTGACCTAGATGTTTCCCAAAACCATGATCGACGGTCCTCAGACACAGCAACTTGGTCCCTCAAGGTGTTTGGATGTGTCCAGGAAACTTATATGACTTTGCCTTGTTCAAGTTGTGCTGACTTCCCCTATATTGTGTGTTGTCTTTCCCTTCACCAAAGTTAATACTTGTCTACTATTCAGTTAGTTATTTCCCCTCCCCATCCTTCCCCTCCCTCATAGTCATTAAAGATTGTATCTTTCTGTGTGTAAACCTTTTCTAGGATTTTTATAACAGTGATCTCGTACATATCTGCCTTTTTGTGATTGAATTATTTCACTCAGCATAATGCCCTCCAGATTCATCCATGTTGTGAGGTGTTTCGTGGATTCATCATTGTTCTTTATCCTTGAGTAGTATTCCATTATACGTATGTACTATAATTTATCATCCATTCATCTGTTGATGGGCACTTACGTTGTTTCCATTTTTTTCATTGTTGTGAATAATGCTGCAATGAACATGAGTGTGCATATGTCTATTCGTGTGACGGCTTTTATTTCTCTAGGATATATTCCTAGGAGTGGAATTGCTACTTTGCATGGTATTTCTATTTCTAGCTTTTTAAGGAGGTGTCATATTGTTTTCCAAAGTGGCTGTGCCATTTTAGAGTCCCACCAGCAGTGCATAAGAGGTCCGATCTCCCTGAAACCTCTCCAACATGTTATCTTCTGTTTTTTTTTATTAGTGCCAGTAATGTTGGGGTGAGATGTTATCTCATTTTAGTTTTGATTTCCATTTCTCTAATGGCTAATGATCATGAGCATTTCCTTATGTGTCTGTTAGCTGGCTGAATGTCTTCTTTGGCGAAGTGTCTATTCATATCCTTTGCCCATTTTTTAATTGGATTTTCTGTCTTTTTGTTATTGAGGTGTTGAAGTATGCTATAGATTTTTGAGATTAGGCCCTTGTCAGATATGTCATAGCCAAAAATTTTTTTCCAGCTGTAGGTTCTCTTTTTACTCTTTTGGTGAAATCTTTTGATGAGCATATGTGTTTAATTTTTAGGAGCTCCCAGTTATCTAGTTTCTCTTCTGGTGTTTGTGCACTGTTGGCTATGGTGTATATATTGTATTTATGCCATGTATTAGGGCTCCTAGTGTTGTCCCTGCTTTTTTCTTCCATTGTCTTTATTGTTTTAGGTTTTACAGTTAGGCCTTTGATCCATTTTGAGTTAGTTTTTGTGTATGGTGTGAGGTATGAGCCCTGTTTCATTTGTTTTACAGATGGACATCAGGTTTTGCCAGCAACATTTGTTAAAAAGATTTTGTTTTCCACATTTAAATGGACGTTAGTCCCTTGTCAAAGATCAGCCGACCATAGGTGGATGGATTTATATCTGGATCTGGATTGTATTCCACTGGTCTATGTCTGTCGTTGTACCAGTACCAGGCTATTCTGACTATAGTGACTGTATAGTAGGTTCTGAAATCAGATAGTGTGAGGCCTCCTACTTTGTTCTTTTTCTTCAATAATGCTTTGCTTATCTGGGGTCTCTTTCCTTCCATATAAAGTTGGTGATTATTTCTCCATCTCTTTAAAGAAAGCAGTTGCTACTTGGATCAGAATTACATTATATCTGTAGATTGCTTTGGGTAGAATTGACATTTTCACAATGTTGAGTCTTTGTATTCGTGAGCATGGTATGTTTTTCCATTTATGTACGTCTCTTTTGATTTTTTGCGATAGTGTTTTGTAGTTTTCTTTGTATAGATGTTTTACTTCCCTGGTTAGATTTTTTGCGAAGTATTTTATGTTTTTAGGGGCTACTATAAATGGTATTACTTTCCTGATTTTCTTTTCCAACTTCTCTTTGTTAGTATCTAGTAATCCAAATGATTTTTATATGTTGACCTTGTATCCTGTTACTCTGCCACATCTTTCTATTAGTTCTGTATGTATAGGATCATATCATCTGTGAATAGGGATAGTTTTACTTCTTTCTTCCAGTTTGGATGCCTTTTATTTCTTTTTCTTTTTTGCGTATTGCTCTAGCTAGAACTTTCAACAGAGTGTTAAATAGGAGTGGGGATAAAGGGCATCCTTGTCTTGTTCCTGTTCTCAGGGGGAATGTTTCCAGCCTCTCTCCATTGAGAATGATGTTGGCTATTGGTTTTGTAAATTGCCCTACATTATGCTAAGGAATTCCCCTACCATTCCTATTTTACTGAGAGTTTTTATCAGGAATGAGTGTTGGACTTTATCAAATGCATTTTCTGTGTAGATTTTGATGATCATGTGATTCTTTTCTTTTGTTCTATTTATGTGGTGGCTTACATTGATTGATTTTCTAATGTTGAACCATTCTTGCATACCTAGTATGAATCCCACTTGGGGTGTATTATTTTTTTGATATGACTCTGAATTCTGTTGGCTGGAATTTTGTTGAGAATTTTTGCATCTATATTCTTAAGATGTTTTGATCTGTAATTTTATTTTTTTTGTGTTGCCTTTGCCTAGCTTTGGTATCAGTTCGGGAGTATTTCTTCTTTTATATGCTCTGAAATAGTTTGAGTAGTACTGGTGTGAGCTCTTCTCTGATATTTGGTAGAATTCTCCAGTAAAGCTGTCAAGTTGGGCCTTTTTTTTATTGGGAGTTTTAAAAAATTTTTTTTTATTATCGCTTCAATTTCTTTTCCTGTTTGGGGTCTGTTCAGATTTTGTATTTCAGTTTGTGTTAGTTTAGGTAAATAGTGTGTTTCTAGAAATGTGTCCATTTCCTCTACATTCTCAAATTTGTTGGAGTACAATTTTTCATAGTATTCTGTTACAATCCTTTTTATTTCAGTTGTGTCTGTTGTAATGGCCCCCATCTCATTTCTTATTTGGTTTATTTGCTTCCTCTCCTGTTTTTCTTTGTTAGTTTGACCAGTGGTTTGTTGATTTTGTTGATCGTTTCAAATAACTAACTTTTGGTTTTGTTGATTCTTTCTATTGTTTTTCTATTCCTATTTCATTTGTTTCTACATTGATCTTTATTATTTCCTTTCTTTTGGTGGCTGTGGTCTTCTTTTGCTGTTCTTTTTTTATTTGTTTGAGTTGTAGGGCTAATGTTTTAATTTTGTCCCTTTCTTCTGTTTCGATGTGTGCATTTTTGCTGTTAACTGACCTTTGAGCACTGCCTTTGCTGTGTTCCAAAGGTTTTAATATGATGTGTTTTCATTCTCATTTAATTCAAGGAATTCTTTTTATTCTCCCTTTGATTTCTTCTGTTACCCAGTTGTTTTTAAACAAGGTGTTATTCAGTTTCAAGTATTTGATTTTTTTTTCCTTGCACTTCCTGTTACTGATTTCTACTTTTATGGCGATATGATCCGAGAGAATACTTTGTATTATTTAGATGTTTTGGATTTTACTGAGGGTTGCTTTGTGGCTTACAATGTGGTCTATTCTGGAGAATATTCCATGTGCATTGGAAAAGAACATATATTTCACTGTTGTTTAGTGGAGTGTTGTATATATGTCCATAAGGGCAAGTTGGTTGATTTTGGCCTTTAGATTTTCTATAGCTTTGTGGACTTTCTCTAGATGTTCTGTCGTTTACTGAGAGTGATGTGTTGAAGTCTCCTGCTATCATTGTGTAACTATTTCTTTTTTCAGCACTGTTAGAGTTTGTTTTATGTAGTTTGGAGTACTGTTGTTGTGTGCATGGAATTTATTAAGGTTATATCTTCTTGATAGATTGTCCCTTTAATCATTATATAACGTCCTTCCTTTTCTTTTATGGTAGATTTTGCCTTAAAGTCTATTTTATCTGAGATTGATATTGCCACTGTTGTCCATTTTTGATTACTGTTTGTTTCATATATTTTTTCCATCCTTTGATTTTTAATATATTTATGCCTTTGTGCCTAAGATGTGTCTGTTGTAGACAATATATTGCTAAGTTGTGCTTTTTTATCCATTCTGCCAATCTCTGTCTCTTTATAGGTGCACTTAAGTCATTTACATTCAGTGTGATTATCGATAGGTATAAGTTTATTGCTGTCATATTGTTGTACTTTTTTTTATGGTGTTGATGTTTTCTTTGTTCCTCTTACTTTCCTGTGCATAGTTCCTTTTGTTTGTGGATTTTCTTTTGTTATTATAGATTTTGTGTTTCCTAAGACTTTATGTTTTTCTTCTTTTTTATTCTGATGAGTAGATTTGTTAATTTTCTTTGTGGTTATCTAAAAATTTACCCTTTTCTTCATAAGTTTGAGCCATTCTTTATTTCTCAATATTGCCCTGACTTCTTCTCCATTTGAAAGTTCTATACCTACACCATTTATTTCCCCTTTTGTTGTTTTGACTTGTCGTCATTTACAGATTGATGTTTCTGTTTCCCTGTTTCAACATTTTTAGCTTCGTTTTATTATTGAGAGTTCTTTACCTAGGTTGATATATGGCTGATTCTGTCCTGTGTCCTAGACTCCTGTTGTTGTCTGATGTTGTTGGTTATTAACCCAAGGACTCCCTTTAATATTTCTTGTAATTTTGGTTTGTTTTTTACAAATTCCCTTAATTTCTGTTTATCTGGAAATGTCCTAATTTTGCCACCATATTGAGAGAGCTTTGAAGATACATTATTCTTGGTTGGCAGTTTTTTTCTTTCAAGGTTTATATATGTCATTTGTTGCCTTCTTTCCTAAATAGTTTCTGCTGAGTAATCAAAGCTTTGTCTTATAGTTTCCCCTTTGTAAGTGACTTTTCTTTTTTCTTGAGCTGCTCTCAGGATTCTTTCTTTGTCTTTGGTTTTGGCAAGTGTGGTTACGATATGTCTTGGTGACTTTCTTTTGGGGTCCATCCTATATGGGGTTCATTGAGTTTCTTGGATGGTCAGATTTTTGTCTTTCATGATATTTTGGATGTTTTGTGCCAGCAAATCTTCAATAATCTTCTCTGTATTTTCCATTTTCTCTCCCCTGTTCTGGAACTCTGATCATGTGCAAATTTTTGCTCTTGATTGTGGCCCACACAATTCTTAGATTTTCTTCATTTTTCTTTATTCTTTTGTCTGATTTTTACCCAAACAAAGTGGGATCCATGGATTTGTCTTCAATCTCACTGATTCTGTCTTCCATTGTTTCAGATTTGCTCCTAAAAAAACCTTCTACGGAGTTGTCCATTTCTGAAATTTTGTTATTTATCTTTTGGATTTCTAGTTGCTGTTTTTGTATGATTTCTAATTGCTTATTTATTTTGTCATTTTGATCTTGTATTATTTTCCTGAATTCTTCTATTACTTTGCCTATGTTTTCCTCAATTTTGGGTATGTTTTCATTGGTTTTGTCTGTGTTTTCCATGATTTTGTCTATTTTTTCTTTGGTTTTGTTAGTGTTTTCCTTGATCTTTTTCCTAGTCTCTTGGAGAGTTCTGAATATTACTCTTTAGAATTCCATTAGGTAGTTCCACTGCTTTCTCTTCTATCAGAATGTCATCTGATTTTTTATTTTGGTCACTTGCTAGAGCCATCTTATTCTGCTTTTTTATATGTTTTGATGTTGCCTGCTGTCTGCAAGACATTAAGGTATTATTTTCTTTCTTTATTAATTATATGTTTGTTTGTTTTGATATGTCAGGGTGGGCAGGCCAGGCATACTTTGTTGTTTGCTTGCCTGTGGGCACAATAGCTCTCACCTCCTTGTCTGGGTAACAGGGCAACAACAGACAGGGAGAGCCCACTTTGCCATACACTGGTTTGGTGAGGTGGCTGAGGGGGGAATGGGTGGGTACTTTCTTCCTCCTGATGTTGGTCCAGTGGTGTGGAAGCATTCACAGCCCCTTGCCAGGTAGGCATAGGGGTTAGATGGGGAGTGGTATGGGCTTGCTTCTCACTGTTCAGAAGCAGATGAAATGGGAGGAGAGGAGGGGCAGTGCAAGTCCGGTGCTGCCAGGGGCCTGAGTACCAGGGATGCTCTAGCTGTGGTGGCACAGCAAGGCCAGTGGGAAGGATGGTGTCATATGGGGCTAGGTGGGAAGAAAAAGAAAAGAGAAAACAAAGAGTAGTCAGCAGGTGGGCATGGGGAGGACTTGGGCCCTGCTTAAGCTGGGGAGGTGACATATATGGATAGGTGGGACGTAGAAAGAAAAGAAAGAAAGAGTAATATAAAAGAAAAAATAAAATAAAAGATGGCACAGCAGAGGTCAGAGAGTGGGAGCAGGCTGTGTGCAAGTGGCACTCTATTTGAGGTGGTGCGGGGGTGCTGGCAGGAAGTGGGGGAAGGTGGCATTTGGGGCTAGGTGGGAAGGAGAAAGAAAAGTAAGAAAGGAAAAAAGAAAAAAATGGCATTGTGGCAGGGGCCAGTGAGTAGGGGCAGGACAGACCTGGAGGCCATTGGGAAGGGAGGGAAGGTGACATACTGGGCTAGGTGGGAGGGAGAAAAAAAAGAAAAAAATGATGGCATATTGGGGCCACGGGTGGGGGCAGGGCAGACTCGAGGCAGTGGCAGGCGCATGAACCGGTGGCTCTCTAGCACCAGCAATGTGGCAGGGTTTGGCAGGAAGTGGGGAGGTAGCATACGGAGCTAGGAGGGAAGGAGAAAGAAAAGGAATAAAGAGAAAAGGGGAAAAAAAAGGCAGTGTAGTGGAAGCTGGATTTTGGGAGTGAGGCACACCTGGGGCAGCAGGCCACTGGCTCTCTACACACGGCAGTGCAGCATGGCCCAGTATGAAGTGGTAGAGGTAGTGTATGGGGGCTAGATGGGAGGGAGAAAGAAAAGGAAAATAAAATTGCATGGTGGGAGCTGGCAGGTGAAAGTGGGGCAGACCCAGGCTGGCAGCAGGTTGGTGCAGTCTAGCCAAAGCAGCACAGCATGTCCCAGTGGGAAGGGGTAGAGGTGGTGTATGGGACAGAAAGATGAGGGGTGGGAAAACGTGTTTCTCTGGTTACCAGGTGCTCAGTCTCCTGTGGGAAGCTTCGTGAAATTGCCTCCCCATACTCCCTGTTCAGGGTCATTGCCGGCTGTGCTCAAGATGGCGACACTGTGTCAAGTTAGTTGTCAGAGGACCTCCACTCCATACTTTCATTTTCCTTCTGTTTCTTCTTCCTTTTGGAGTTTGAGCTAGTTCTTTATCCCTTCATTCGATGCTTAGGGTTCCAGGATTGATGTTTGTATCTGTTTTACTTAGGTTTTCAGGTCTTTGCTGCAGAGGGACAGCGTGATGTGTCTGTCTAGGGTGCCACGTTGGCTCTGCCTCATCATTTGATTTCTTGACTGCTGCTTCCATGAGCATTGATTGTGGATCCAAGTAAAATGAAATCCTTGACAACTTCTGGATTTTCTCCATTTATCATGATGTTGCTTACGGTCTAGTTGTGAAGATTTTTGTTTTCTTTATGTTAAGGTGTAATCTATACTGTAGTCTTTGATCTTCATCAGTAAGTGCTTCAAGTCCTCTTCACTTTCAGCAAGCAAGTTTATGTCATCTGCATATCACGGGTTGTTAATGAGTCTTCCTCCAGTTCTGATGACATGTTCTTCTTCATGTAGTTCAGCTTCCCTAGTTATTTGCTCAGCATACAGATTGAGTAAGTATGGTGAAAAGATACAACCCTGACACACACCTTTCCCAATTTTAAACCATACAGTATCCCAATGTTCTTTTTGAATGACTGCCTCTTGGTCTATGTACAGGTTCTGCATGAACACATTTAAGTGTTCTGGTACTAGCCCTGTTAAATCTGAGTTTCTAGGGTTCTATGTCATTTAATCAATTAATTGAGAACTTAACATATATGTCATTTTTACTGGTATCTTGTTGATGCTGTAGCAGATTGCCTCAAATTTAGTTGCTTAAACAGCACACATTTATTCTCTTATAATTCTGGAAGCCAGTTTCACTGGGCTAAAGTTAAGGTATCAGCAGGGCTAGTTCCTTCTGGAGTCTTCAGTGGAGAATTTGTTTCCTTGACTTTTTCAGCTTCTAATGACTGCTTGTATTCCTTAGCTTGTCAACACTTCCTCCATCTTCAAAGTGTATCACTCCAATCTCTGCTTCCATCATCACATCACCTTCTCCTCTTCTGTACCAAATGTCTCGCTGTCTCTCCTTAATAAGGACACTTACAATTACATATAGGGCCCATAGGCATAATCAAGGATAATATCTCCATCTCAAGATCCTTAATTTGATCGCATGTGCAAAGTTTCTTTTGCCATATAAAGCAGCATTCACAAGTTCCAGGGATAAGGAAGTGAATACCTTTGGGGGCTATTATTTGGCCTAATAAAGCATGCAACAGCTAAAGCATAGACATATGTAGGGATGGTGAAGTCTTCCTGGGTTCAGAAAATTCACTTAAGGAATAACTCCAACCTGCATGTGTCCTTCAGACACTCAGAACATATCCCATTAAAGCAGTTCTCTAGCTATTGCATAACTGATAAAACAAAGAAGAGCTCCACTGGGGGAACAAAAAAAGCACTCTTACTTATCTTTTCTCACAAAAGATGGTAACATTTTAAAATTCAGATAAAGAAAATATGTACCCTGCATCAAAGTCTCAGGAGGCAGATGAAATGTTAAAGAACAAAAATAACCAAGAAAAACTTATTACAAAGCAGAAAAAGACCAAGCACTACTATTGTTTTGCATTACCCCAAATTATCAAGCCATTGGACTTAGGGGACCTGGGAAACGGGGCATATAGAGATAGAGAATTTAATATTAACACTGGAAACAGAGTTTGCCACACAGATAACCCAACTGGCAAAAAGTAGCATGCAGTCTCAGAGTCCAACACCTGATAATAAAGTATCACCTTACACCTAATTCTGGAGTTTTGCCCTGTCCCATTTTAGGCTGACTTCTCCAGGGGGCTATATGAGCTCTCAGATTCACCAAGTAGGAATCTCTGAAAGTGGCATTCATGCAACAAGAATTTGTTGAGTATATAAGTGGATACGATTACCAGATTAGGCACCAAGGGAGATATAAAAATAAATAGAAGACAAAACCCTATCCCTGAAGGACTTTAAGATACACAAAAAGCTCCCTGCAAAAATCCCAATAATAGTAGCTCATAATAACATCTTAGTCTTGGTGCTCTAGCATTCTACTCCTGCTTTTTTATGCACCAAATTGAACAAAGTCATCCACAAATAACAGGCATTTATTGCTCAATTTTTGTATACTATCTACCATGGATAAGTTTCAAGAAAATAAAAAAAAATTCATTAAGCATTAAAAAGAAAACAATTTATTGAGTTTTATATGTGTTTGACCCTGTGCTAAGTTCTAGGTTTGCATGGATGAATAGAGTAGGTTCCCTGTCTTCACAGCATTTGGTGCCCAACTCTGTGCTAGACTCTGCAAGACATTCTCTGCTCTTAAGGGGTTTTTAATCTAATTTTAGGGACCAAAAAAAGAAAAAAAAAAAAGAGTTAAACTATAAAGTAAAATTAAAAGCTAAGCTATCAGCTCTGAATGGAGCATTTTTTGAGTAGATTCTTAATATTAATGAAAGATGTCCTTAGATCTTTGTAAATATCCCAAATATGAAAATACCACATTTAAAATCTATTTACTCTACTTTCTAAAATTTAATAAACCATAACTGAAAAAATACAATGATATCATTCAAAACTTGAAACTATTTAAGTGCAGAACTAAAAATATAAAATGTTAGTAAAATCAATCCTACAACTAAAACAAACTCTTTTCTGTAGCATGCTTATAGATGAGTCATAGAAATAATTATGAAAGTATCTAAATATGAAGAAGGGAAGTTTTATCCCTCCTTGGTAGTTACAGACTGTATGACATATAAAACACAATGAAATCAGCATTCTTAAGGGTCATCTAGTTTTATTAACTAGATAAGTTATGCCTGGACCAAATCACAAGTTACTGTAAACCATGTATCATCTACATAGTTCATAAAATGACTAAAATCTGAATGTTAAACTTCCATTTGCCAAGAATCTACAGTACTTGAGAAATTTTTAAAAAAAGAACAAGAAAAGTGTGAATTAGAGGATTTGGAGAACTCTTCACCAGGGAAGGACTTGGACTAAGTCTTGAAGGATATCTAAAAGCAATATGAGGGCATTCCAGTATAGGATACAGCATATCAAAGGCATTAAAACAGAAATAAACATGGTTCAATTTCCTAACTAAATCAAAGATCTTATTTTGATGAGTAGTTGAAAGTAAGGTTGAACTTCTGGTCAAGCTAGTGCAGGTAAGTAAGGCTTTGACATACCTCCCATCAGTTTCAAATACTAAGAAGTAAGAAATTAAATATCAAAAGAGGAATTTGCAATGTTGTTGTTTTGTGGTTAGGTATTGTGTTGTAGAGTCAGTTCCTGCTCATGGTGACCATATGTACAAAAGAACGATACACTACCCAGTCCTGCACCAGCCTCACAATCATTGCTATGTTTCAGCTCATTGTTGCCTCCACTGTGTCAATCCATTTCATCGAGGGTCTTCTTCTTTTTTGCTAACCCTCTACCTTACCAAGCATGATGTCCTTCTCCAGGGACTGGTCCCCCTTCGTAATATGTCCAATGTACATGAGACAAAGTCTCTCCATCCTCACTTCCAAGGAGCGCTTTGACTGTACTTCTTCCAAGACAGATTTGTTCATTCTTCTGGCAGACCGTGGTATATTTAATATTCTTCACCACCATAATTAAAAAGCATGAATTCTTATTTGGTCTCCCTTACTCATTGTCCAGGTTTCACATGTATATGAGGTGATCGAAAATATCATGGCATGGTATACTGAAGCTGAAATACTATTTAAACATTTCCATGGACCAAAAATGAAACAAAAATATAAAGTGGTAAGCAGGGTCAAATTCATGGATGCAATGGAATGTAGGTCAAGCAGTAGGCAATAGCAGCTTGGAGTTAAGCTCCAGTAGGGTAAAAAAGACAAAAAAAAAAAAAAAAAAAAAAAATCCATATGATATAGGGACGAGATTCAAGCCCAGAGCTTAAAGCCATGGGCTGAGATGGGACTTTCCTGCTCTCAAAATGATGCTAGAGAAAATTGTTATCAGCTATTGCCTGGGAGCTACTGATTAAAGCAATTGGAAATCTATGGAGGTAGGAAGATAGAGATACATTGTTAGGATTAGGAATTGAGCCATCCACCACCTGTTTTGTCATTCCATCAAAATATAATTCCATCAAAATTTACTAACATTTAATCAAAGTCTGTGCTGTAACTGCTTTCATCTTACCCATTGCTTTTTTTTTTTCCTATAGTGTATCATTCCTTTAGTACAGGTCTTAGTTTTTATGTGTTTTAAAAATGTCTTTATTTAGTTCTCACTTTTGAATGATAGCTTAGCTGGCTTTGAAAATTACCAATATCTCCAAAGTGCCAGAGCCCCAAATGACAACTATAAGGTCTGCTTCTGGACTTGGAACCCAGGGGCCAGGTGGAGGTAGCTGAAAAATTGCTAGGCCAGGAAGGATGAGGATGGGGGGGCGGACAGCAATGGAGAAAAAGAGAGAGAGAGAGAAAAAAACCAGTCAAACAAGATGAACCAGGAAGACACAATTCTAGAACACATGTGGAAACTTAATGCTAAGAAAGGCAGTAGACAAAATAAGCAATCAAAACAAGAAATAGGTATGCATGAAGTCTGGACAAAGACATGCATTAAGAGTGCTGAAAGAAAGAAAAAAACCCATCACAATAATAATAATAATAAATTATGAAACAAAAACACAGAAATAAATATAGAATGGTTAGATAAGGAAAGGAATCCATTCCAAAAATCTTGGAAGTAAAGGAATATAGTAATTGATATAAAGAAGAAAATCTCAAAATATAGAATAAACGCTTCACTCAATACTGTCCTAAGCATATCAGAGATCTTAAAGATATTTCTAAGAAATGTACTGAGAGGGAGGGAGAGATTAAATATATATATAGGTAATATATATCTATACGAAGGAGTAGTTAGAGTAGTCAAGGCCCAGAGGATAGTTTCAGAGCTTCAACATATATCTAATGAGAGTTCAGAAGAAAAGAGTGGAGGAAATGGGCCAGAAAAAAAGAATGACCTGGGTACTTAGATTGTGAATGAGCTGAGTACTTAGAAAGTGAATTTCTGTGTGTTCAGAAAGAGAAATAAAAATAAATCCATGCTTATTCACTTCATCGTAAACCTACAGAATGTCAAAGAAAAGGGGTAAATCTTAAAGCCCACAATCAGAAAAGATAGATTATCTAGAATGCAATGGAAACTAAATTAACAGCTGAAGAAAAATAATTATCAACCTAATTTTTAAAGCCAGCTAAATTATCTTTCAAAAGTGAGAACTAAATAAAGACATTTTAAAAACACATAAAAACTAAGACCTGTTCTAAAGGAATGATGCATTACTGGAAGAAAAAATGCAATGGGTAAGCTAAAAGCAGCTCTAGCACAGACTTTTTGACCACAAAATACCTAAAAAATGTAAAAGTGAATCTAGATAAGAACCATAGGGTAAGGAGACTGGCTCATTCTTCAGTGGATTGTTAAACTATACTAATTGCTTGTCATGGAAAAGAAGAGGATAAATATTGAAAGATAAAATATCATCTTAAAAAATTAAGGATTACTTCATTATGCATGTAAATATTGTTGAATTGACAATGTTTTGTTATATATATTTTTACCACAAAAAAATCAATGTTTGTCACAATAGAATGGAAATTTAAACTGTAATTATCAATGCAGTAGAGAAAAACAAACAAACAGACAAAAATATAGAAACATTATATCACTCCAGCAAAAGGCAAAGGTGTAACAAAAGGCAAGGAAAAAAAATATTAAATAAGGTAGGTAAAAATTAGTCCAAATACATAGGTAGTCCCAATAAGTGTAAATGAATTAAACTCATCTATTGAAAGACAAAGAGTATTAGATTGGAAACCAGGCTGCGAGGGACCAAGTATTGGTGCATCTTTGAATTCAGAAAGAGGGGTTTGCTTTTGATATAAAGATAAAATAGAGCCATGAAGCATCCTTCAGCAAAACACGATTTGGGAATAATTGATCTGATGACCTAGGCAATATTAGCAGGAGTAAGGGAACAGTAAATGTCGTGGTTCCCATCTCTGAGATAGGTGTGGTAATTTAGGAGTAAGTTAATGAGATTCTTATCTACATTAGCGAGAGAAGAAATGGGAGAGTGGGGTGGGTGGGTGCAGATTAAGAAGGAAAAATAACCCAAAGCTCTGGACAAACTGAAGAATGGTGGTACCAGAGGGGAGAAACAAGATAGTTGGGAAGTAATCCAGCTTTAGGGGAAAGTTAATATACTTAGTTTTAAATTTTTTTAGTGATTACCCTAGAATTTGCAATATACATTTACAACTAATCTCAGTCCAATTTCAAATAATACTACACCAATTTACAGGTAGTGCAGGTGCCTTATAACAAAGTATTCCCAATTCCTCTCTCTTGTTCCTTAGTTTTTGATTTGAGTTTAGAGTAATTATCCAAGAGATGATTATTCATCCTGACATAGAGAACTGGCCAACTGTTTGTGTATGGGAGGCTCAGGAAGTCAGTCTGGCTGTTCCTTTGCTGCATTCTTCTCATTTCTATGAGGCTATCCCCTGCTGCTCTGGAGAGGTAGAAATACTTATCTACCCTCAACTTAAAGAACTAGCAGTTCCAGGATTGGTCAGGAATGAAAGAGGGTTAGGAAAGAAGTTCCTGCAGCCCACGGCTCTTCCACAGATGATTCTAGTGTTTGTGAAGGTGAAGGTGAAAGAGGGTTAGAGTGCCTCTTTGTCCATGCACCAGAAGAGAGATGGTTAGTGGTTTTCAGTATGTTGCTATTCTGCTCTCCAATTGCAATTTAGTGTCATAATTATAGGATCTTTTGTCACCCCAAATTACTATTTTTAGTTTGTGTCTAAGCTAGAAGTAATATTTTTAGAAGGATGAGAAATATTGTTGCCCTAAAAGTTCAATCATCAGATCTAGGTTTTGTATTTTTTGCAAATTTCTAAAAACCTGAGACATGCATGAGCTAAGCCTGAATGGGTGCTATCTACAGGGAAGAAGGAAGGAGAGGGCCAGGTCCTAAAAGAACTACAGAAAGTTATGGGGGTGGTGTTGGAGGAGGGAGGGAGTAGGCTGAGAGAATGCCACAGAAGAAATCAGAGCTTATAAGCAATATCATGAAACAGGACTAGGTGCTATTAGAAACAGGATTACCTAGTACAAGCTGGGAAGAAGATGTGTAAGAGATCTCATGAGAGTAATTGCTGCTTGAAGGAAAAAAGGAGAATTAACAAGGAGAGGAAAATATTTGGTTTACAAAGTTGAGGTTTCTAGTGTGGCTAGAATTACTCAGTTAATTCCTTTAAGGTTTCAAATGCTGGCTGACTGAGGGAAGAGTTGATGTGTGAACGGTCAATGAGAAGAAAGAAGGCAGATCATGGGACAGCTAAAAGGCTGATTCATCATCAGGGTGAGGTTAGAGGAAGTTGGTAATTGCCCACATTGGCGCGTTGGTTGTGGGAACTTTCATTATTTAAAGTCTGGCCATGACTCAGAGTATTATAATTATGATTCAGATTCCAGAGCTGAGCAAGTATAGAGTAAGCTTTAGACATGGAGTAGTTTCTGACCTACTCTGGAGGATAAGATGAGGGTTGACTTGGCAGCAATAATGACAGGATGGCCAAGGATAAAAGCTGTTAGCATGGTTTTGAGTAATAGCACTGACTAGAGATGACACAGCTGGATGGACAGAAGCAAGGCTTTGTTGCAGAGTACTGAACGGATGTGGAGTAAAATGTAGGTGCTATATGATGAAGGGAACTTTCTGAAATCATTTTCAGGTAAGGAGTGGAAAATATTTACAGACTGCATAGCTGCACACCATCACCAGGTGTGTGTTCAGGGAACATTTTATATTTTCTCACACCTACATGTTTCGTGTGGTACCTAATAGAGAAGTGGTGTTTTGTGACACCGTGTGGCAGGGAAAGATGCGTTTACTTCTGTTGACCAGTGTCAGAAGAGGAAAGGCATGTGAGGACAGAACTGAAGATAGGAGGAAAGCTAGAAGTTTTCTTTCTTGAGATACAAGCTGGCTTCTTCACTGTCAAATTCTAAAACGTGTGCATCCATTAAAGATTAAGGTATATATTAACATACATACAGTTGATTCTCTTTATTCATGGTAGTTATGTTTTATAAGTGAATACTGAATTAGTGAATACTGAACCAGCCTTGAGCATTGGGTGACTTAAATCTTTCACCATCTGTGTATGCTCATGTCCACAAATGACTGCAAAAGTGCCATGAGTATTGATTTTGGGATTACAAATAAATTGTAGTGAGTAGGCAAATTTGCAAATGCAGAATCCTCAAATAATGAGGATTGCCTGTCCATCGTTTCTAGCTAGTAATTGGGGAAATTTAAATTGTGTTCTATACATCTGACAAATAACAAAAATGTATTTTTGTTACTCAGAAAATACTAGTTCACCAGTAATCCTAGCTCTCATGAGGCTATATAAATCTCTAGCAATCCACCCCTGCTTTCAGGCAAATTGTGCCAATGATGGTGCAATGTTTATCTCAGGAGGTAACTCCATACCTGTAGCAGAAGCCACTTGGATCTGCGTGGTCCAGGCAGGATCCAAGGGGAGCAAATCCTGGAAAACCCATCCAACCACCCTAGCATGGAAAGTGGATAGAAAATGGGCATTGCACTTACAGAATCTTTCTTGAAACCTGAGGGACAAGGAAAACAGTCAATCACATATGCACAAAAGTAACTAAAATGAAACTCAAAAAGGTAGGTGGGAGTTTAACCCACCAGACAGAAGCTGAGGATGGGGCTGGAGGAAAATGTACAGAAAATGAAATGTGACATCAGTGAACTGTACAACAGCATAGAATTTGACTGAAAATCAAAGCATAAAAGATGAATGATTTGTAATAAGGAAGGATGATGTGAAACATGTTGTGGAGTTGGGGACTTCAGTGTTGAACATTCTAATGTTCATATGCCTAAGAGTCTTTGAATAGAGAAATAATTGTACTTCTAGTTTATGGACAATGAACCCAGATTCTGTTGGAACCTTCTTCACATTAGACAGGGCTTTGAGGATAGGGGAATGCTAGAAGCATCCCTGGGTCAAGAATGACTCAAAAATCTAGTTTCAGCTTCTTTTTTCATGAATCAAGTCTCATGAATTAACACAGGATAGATGCAAAACCTTGATTGTTAAAAAGGAAGATATATGAAAGGGGGTAAAAAAAGCGTATTCTAATAGCCTAGAATAGAATGGAAGAGTTGATTTTAGGGACAGATGAGGTATTACATACTCTTTGGCACTTGCTACAAGAAGAAACATGATGGATTTCTACTTATAACAAAATGATACTAGGGAGATGCCTATAACAAATAGGGGAGGAAGCAAATCTCATGGAATAACTAGAAGAAAATTCCAGTGTAAATGTCACCTGAGTAGCCAGTGCATCGGAGGCAGGATTAGATGGGGCATAAAGAGTGTGCCCTTTCAGTGGACTTCTGTTTGTTTTGCACTTTATACAAAATAATACAACTTCTTGAGCTTTTTTATTTAGGGTCACAGACCTTGAAATTTTGTCCCTACCTTCCCCACTCCAAAAGCGGTGATATTACAGAACAAACTAAGTAAACGTCTTCATTAGACCTTTTTGTACTAAAGGTTTCATTTAATTTTGAATAACCATAAAGGGTGACCCTTACGACTGGGTCAATTTTAAGCTCAAAGGCAGGTGAAGGATGAGAACAATGTAAGATTCTAAAATAAGACAAAGGCAATAAAGAATATGAGCAGTGGAAAGCAATTTAGGGAATAGCAGTGGCAGCTTTCTGAATGACACACGGGAGGCCTCAAACTGTACAATAAAAGAAAGTAGATGAGCAGATGGCTTAGTCAGCTTAGGAGTAACGGTGGGACATCATTGAGTTCCTGAGTGAGTACCCTTGACAATTTAGCAAATACCGTTTATACACACAGAGGTTACTGAGCTTATGATACCTGTCTCAAAATGGACATAGCGCCGGCTACTAAGAAGCATTTAGTCTTATGAGGGAGAGATGACGCCAAACATGAATGCATGCAGACTCATGTTTTAAGTTGAGGGCTAGAAATGGCTGACTTACTGAATCTGAATCAAAAGAAGGCATTTGACAAGAAAGGACATCAACTCTAAACCACAGAAGCAAATAGATTGTTCTTAAATTTGTATATATAAGATAGCTAGCTAGCTAGGTAGATGGGTAGATAAATAAATGGATGGATGGATGGATGGATAGACAGACAGATGCAGTAGAGTCACTGGCATTCTAATATCAATTGGGTGAATAGGAAGAGTTGTAGAAGTATATGGATCTGAGTCCTGTGTATCCATCAGTTAATTGGCAACCAGACCCCTTAGAGGATAAAATCAGGAACATGCCTGAGGTTAGTACAAGGCAGAATGGTTAAAGGAGTGTGATTCCCTACCTTTGGGTAATTGAATAACAAGGCTGTCAGAGAAGAAGATGGAGGGTTCTCAAAAACAGAGGGCATATAACTCTCGTTGTTGTTGTTAGGTGTCATTGAGTCAATTTTTTACTCATAGTGACCCTATGTGATAGAGTAGAACTACCCCATAGGGTTTTTAGGCTGTAATCTTTATGAGAGTAGATCACCAGGTCTTTCTCCCTTGGAGCTGCTGGGTAGGTATGTATAACTACTGCTGTCTAAAGTCAGCTAAATATAATCCAGAAAGTACACTGCTGAGAATGGAGAAGAAAATGAAAACGAACAGGAAATACTATAGCAGAAGGACTCATTGGAATCATAGGGATGTTAGACTAAAATTGGGTATTTGTTACCCAAAGCAAGATGCTAGCAATCTACTCAGCATTTGCATAATGTCGGGTCCAGTTTGCATCCCAGAAAGAGACTCTTATGCTCCCAGATCCATAGAATGAAACTCTTCCCACTCTGTGTGCTATGCTCTCCAGACAACACGTCTGCGTTGGTGCTACAGAGCATATCTCAGTCCACAATCAACTTTGGTATATTCTATTTACACCACATGGAGAAATAAAATGTATTTCTAATTGGCTTTCTAATAAGTACTAATTAGCTTAGGCCTTTGTGATCCATAAAGAGATAAAGAGTAAGCTTGCATCCTTCCATTGAAGCTCTAAAGCTGCAGCTGGCAAAGCATCGTGCTGCTTTCCCTTCCTATCTTTGGGAAGAAATTACTTAAATGAAAAATCTCATTTTAATTTTACTAATGTGTATTAAAAATCCAAGAGATGAATCATTGCAAGCAACTGTGACAGATTCCCCAGGAGCAGTCTGTGGAAGATCAACTTGGTGCAGCATAAGGACAGTAATTGACTCCTCCAGGAAGTCCCATTTAAACCAGGCTTTAAATTGTGACAATTGTGTAGCATTGGCCATTTCCATGCATCTTTGTACAGGAGGACTCTAAAGGTACCTAAGAGTTGGGGATGGAGTACTCTGGGTTGTGCAAATGGTTACGGCTCGACTATTAGCCAAAAGGTTGACAGTTCGAACCCACCCAGAGGTGCCTTGGAAGAAAACCCTGACAATCTTCTTCAGAAAGGTCACAGCCTTGAAACCCCAGTGGAGCAGTTCTACTTTGCACACATGGGGTCACCATGAGTCAGAATCGACTTGTCGGCAACTAACAACAACAGTAAGAGTCAGGAAGACAGACAATGCATCATACTGATTAGTATGAGTGGAAGGGTTGAAAATGGACTAGAGGAAATAGGAGGGCTATGTTGGTTCAGTTGTAGAATTCTCCCCTTCCATGAGGGAGACTTGGGTCCAGCCAATGCACCTCACGCCACCACTTGTCTGTCAGGGGAGACTTAGGTGTTGCTATGATGCTGAACAGGTCTCAGACCTGGTGATGTACTTCTGAAAATTAGCCAATGAAAACCCTACAGATCACAATAGTCTGATCCCGTTGTGCATGGGGTTGCTACGAGTCAGGGGCCAACGGGAAAGCAGCTAACAACAGGAACACAACAGAGGAAACAGGGGTCTTCCGTGGCTATAGGGCCCAAAGGGATGGTCCGGCTGAAGAGGTTATTGCAAACATGACAGAAGAGGTACCTGGGCCAAGGGCAGGATTTCAGAAAGCAGGCTGCTGGGGCCACTGTACTCATGCTCGTGTTAGGCACCAACTGAATTCCATCCAAACTAGATACACCAGGCTCAAGGTCTTAAGTCCTCCTTCCTTAGTGGGCGTAGAGACACCCCCAAGGTTTTCCGTGCATGAGAACTCCCTGGGAAGCCGCCGAGACAGTCTTTCTCTTGCTTCTGCTTTTACCTGGGTCTTAGGAAATGTCCCATGTTATCCCCATAGTAGTTTCCACAACAAAACATTTCCTTAGGGCTATTCTAGGCTGTCCTGCTTCCCATTTCCTGTCCAAGTGAAGTCTTCTTAAAGAAATAGTAACAAGTTTGCCTTTTGGCACCGCTTGTTGTGGTTCAAAACAAGTGTTTAGAAATCATTTGCCACAGAGTAATAAACTGTACCGCATGGTTGTTATTTATAACTGAAAGTGCTCCAAAAGGGGACATAGTACGAAGGATATGTGAAGCTCAAACTTTAAAAATGTGAAAATTAAATAAATCTCAAAGTCAAAGGGTGCTGTAATAGGGTGTCTGTGGGAGCAAGTTGGTAATGGCATGGCATGAATAAAATATACTGGGTAGAGGAAAGGAGGGTCACACAAATACTGTAAACACTAAATTTTGTATTGAGAAATGACAAATCAATCTGGAAATCTAAGAGGAGAAAAACACATGAATGGAGTTGTCTGAGGGAAGGGGGAAACATGGTGGGTGGGAAGGAGGAGGCTGAGAACATAAAATATTTTGATGGCTGAATGTTAGATTCCTCAGAATGAGAAGACACAAGCAGCAGAGGTAGGAGGATAGGAAAGGGGGGTTGTACATAGGTTCAGCAGGAAATTACTTCAGCCTAAAGTAGAGTCACAGTGGAAGTGAGAAAGAAAGCTCTCAAATTGTAAGATTTCTGCTCAGGAAGTGAAGAGAGGGTCCCATGGGAATGCGTGTGGCAGGAGGAGGAAATGGCGGAATAATAGATGATTGCAAGCCCCTGAGCTTGGGAAGTGGGGAGGTATTATTGACAGTCAAGAAGGGAAAGAAGGTGTCTTACAAAGGAAACAAACAGGGTTCAATTTTAGGTTGGCTATTTGATGTCTAAGGAGAAACATTTGCAAGTCAAGAGTTAGGAGAGGATGTGCTTAGGAAATAGAGGGCAGAGGGGTTGTTACGCCCAGGGGATGATTTAATTTACTCCACAAACATAGAAGACACTTCTTAAGGGTTGACTTATCAGGAGATGAGGGCAGGAAGAACATGAGCATGATTGCCTACAAGTTGATTAGACGGCTCCATTGTCCAGATTTTATTTGGTTTTCTGTGCATCTACAGCTGTGTACCTTTCAGCACATTTGTCTGGAACCACAAAACTTGTGAAACCTGCTTTTTATAGATTGAAAGAATGACTCTTTGGTGATTATGGTAAAGACAGAAATGAGGAGAAATCAAAAGACAGAAGTCAGAATTCTCATGTATCAAAGTGAGTAAAACTTCATAAATATCTAGAATGAAGGCAGAATAGAAAACAGATAAGGTTTTGACAAGACAAAAACAAGATTGATTTTGAAAGTATGGAGGAAGTAGCCAAAAGAGTGTGGCAGAGGAAGAGAGGTTATAAAGAAACAGAATGGGTGTTAGGGAAAAGATAAGTGCAAGATATCAGTGGGGTAGGGAAAGTGTCTCAGGAATCGGAGGCAAATGTTCTGACTAAATACTACTCAGATGTCCAGGGCCACCTGACTTTTTTCTAGAAACAAAAGCAACCTCCACCCCATTCTTAGCAGCAGCTAAAGGCAGAATCAAAGTGTGAAGGTCTTCACAAGAAAAGAAGATTTTGATGCTTGATTTGTGCAATAGGGTTAGAGGTTAATATGAGCAGGGAACTGATACATTGGTAAATAAAAGGCTCAGTAATCTAGAAATGAACATAATGTATGACATTAAGAGGCAAAGATGCACACAGATATTGCTGAAGCTGCATTTAACTTTGATACTCAAGAAAAGAGCCATTTCGGACTTGTGGGAAGGGCTTTGTGAACTTGGAATCTAAGTAGTTGCCATGGATACTGATGAAGTTTTAAAGATCACCAAGAGATATATGTCTATTTACCTATCATTGTTGTTGTTAGTTGCCCTTGAGTTGGCCCCTGACTTATGGCAACCCCATGTGTTACAGAGTAGAACCAAGCTCAATAGGATTTTCTTGGCTGAAATCTTTATGAAAGCATTTCACCAGGCCATTCTTCCACAGAGCTGCTGAGTGGATTTGAACTGCCTATTTTTAGGTTAGCACCTGATAACGAACTGTTTGCACCACTCAGGTTCCTTTACCTATCATTACCCTCACCCTTTAAAAAAAAATATGTCTATGTATAATACATATGTATAAATTTTCAAAGTGGGGAAATAATGATAGGTAAAGGAAAAAGACTAGAGGTGGTTAACTGTAGGTGGTGATTTCTTGAATAGAATTCATTTTCTACTTTTGTGCTTTTGCATCATTTTAGATACAAATTGTTTTGTACCCAAAAAAATAATTTTAAGTCATTAAGAAAGCCAGCTAACTTTTAAAATTCAGCCAAATGAAGGGTCAAGCCCTCTTAATGTTCAAATATTTAACCAGATAATCCTTTCAAATATCTCTTTTATGTAGTTCCATGAGACGTGTGGCATTTTTGCCAGTAGGTAAGAACTTTAAGGCATTATGATTTCAAAATACTAAGAAAAATTACGATTTATTTTTAATTTTTTTTACACCATAGGCAGCATAGGTCTGGGACAAAGAAAGCACTAAATAGATACTTGCTGGATACAGCAGAATTATGAATAGAGTTGAATTATGCAGGTAGATACTCTATAAAGAGGAAAGATCTGGTCGCTATTACTATAAAATCTCATGGAAACTCTTCTCTTGGGAGTTAACAGTTCTTTGAGGCCAGTCTCCATGATAAACTCCCATCAGAGGGGTCTCTATGTTTGACTGACTTCTTGGGCAAACGTACCTTCTGGATTTTCTAGGCCAGATTCAATTTCAAACATATTGTCAAGTCATCCCACAAACCCTAGAAATGTCCCAGCAATTTCTGTATTTCTGACTTCTGAACAATATGACTAACTAAGACTGCTTTGAGAATTTCGAAGCAACACCCAAGTCCTCTGGGTGGATTGTGTGTTTGAAGTTCTGGCTGGAGAATGTGGCAGCTGTCAGTACACATCATATATCAGTGTTCCACTCAGTCACCCCGACTCTCTCACCTTCATCATCTGGACTCAAAAGAGGGTTAAACCGAACCCTCACAATGTATGATAGTGCTTTATTCAGTGACTGCAGAAGAGGTTATAAAAGACTCCCCTCATTTGGCCGTGTGGAGAAAGGCTGCTTCTTCTGGCTGGCGACCATATGACTGGGCAAATGGGCAGATGGCCTTTGAGTGGGTGAAGAACTCAAGGAGTTGTCTCAAAGAGGCATAAGCGGGGTGTATTCTCTGGTTACTCACATGAACAGAATTTGAAATGGTCTCCAGTTCCTTTTACTGGTGTCTCCCACTTCCTTAACCCTGTGTGCTGACTGAATGGATTCCTTCCTGCTTGAGCCCAGCGGGGGAACTGTTTCCCCCAAGGAGGCAGCTCCTGAGGAGGTCAGATTCTCCACACACCACGTGATACACATGAGCTAGAGCAAAGTAAGGTGGACAGACCCTAGGCTTCTGAACTCTGGTCTGTCTGCCATAGTTACTTTTCTATACCTGTATGTTTTCTTTCCATTGAGTGTGTGTGCTTTTCCTGCTTATTTCCATAAATAAAATGTTCTTTCTCAGCTGTATAGCTGCTTCCCCTGATTAATCCCTACTGTGGCCTCTCCGTAATGGTGTTTCTTCTTTTGCTTAAAACAGCAGGCATCTGCTTTTTGAGTTGAGTTAATGAGGGATGGAAGGGAATAGCCAAGTCACCGTGGGATCCCCAAGAGTCCCTGTAACCCCCTTATTCGGCTGGCTTACCTTATCAGCTGATTTCTTTTGAGTTTGTTTATGCCTCACCAAGGTAGAATATTTATATGCCACTCAGGATTTCATGAAACAGCCCACACTAGGTTTGATTTTAAGCAATACCTTCCAGGGAATTTAGGAGCATTCAGTTGTCATTTTTGCCATCAGGGAGCAAATGGTTTTCTGCCACCATCAAAAGAATAAAGCGCTACATCTGCTTTCCTGCTTTACCAGGCGGCTATCCCAATCGTACTGTGAGCTTTATTATCTGCTGGTCTTCCTCTAAAGGCTTACACACAATAGATGGCATCTATTTAAGTATCCAGATCCTTTTGGAAACAGGGCCTTCTTCTGACACACATAAAAAAGGATTTTCAGGTGGCAAATCTGCAGGTAGTAATTTTAATAGCCACTAATGTGAATTAATAATTCTAATAACCTCATTTCAGATATGTTGTAGGGATGCTGGACAGGGTTGCCATGGCTGCTGTGTTTTATTGCTCACAGCTGTGCAAACTCATTTTGGCCAGCAAAACTCGCCTGTCTAACCTCGCCTTTCACTGGTTTGTACGATCTCAGGCAGTGCAGGGGGTGGGGGGGAGGTGGCTGAAGGAAAAGTTGTGTTCTCAAGACTCTCTGAGTCAATGACATTGATAAGTGACAATAGAGGAGCACAGTGCTCTAGAAAAGAATTATGCAGTTATATATTCATGAAATTAAATCATTGCTTTGGCACATTTATCAACATCAAAGTCGAAATTATATTTTTTCAGCACTTCCAAAGCACCTTCTTTGAGTGCTTTGGGTATAAACAATATTCCTTAATAAACTACCATAGGGATCATTGTCCCCTACAAAATTCCAAAAAAATACACTAATTAGTACTCTCAGGCCTGTAAACTACAATAAACCAGTAATTGCTTAACTGAGTGTGCCTACCGTGTTCCAGGGACCTGTGATGAATACCGTATAAATTCCAGTATAAATCCCACCCGACCTTATCTTATAGTTTCACAGGTAAAATGTGTGTGCCTTATTAACTATCATAGGATAATAACTAGATCTCCATTTATTAAGCATGGGTTAATTTCCTGATACTATCAGAATGTTATATATATATATTCTCATTTAATCTCCATAGCATTCCTATAAGGCTGTCTTATTGTCTCCATTCAGAAGCTGAAGCTGAGTGTGATAGTTTTAAAACACAACCACAAATCCCTTGATGATCCCTTTGAGAGGTGGGGTCTGCATCCTCTTCCTCTTGAATCTGGGCAGAATTATGACTGCTTTGGTCAACAGAGTACAGCATAAGTGATGTTATGTGGCTTCGGAGGTTAGTTTTAGAAGTCCATGCATCTTCTTCCTTGGTCACTGGAGCATTTGCTCTTGGAGATCTGAGCCGTCAGGTAAGAGGTTTGAATATCTTGAGGCCGCCATGTTGTGAGGCAATCCAGGGCATGTGAGGCATTTTGAGTGACAGTGGTAGCTGAGCCCAACCTTTGATTCATCCCAGTCCAGGTGCCAAGAACATGAGTGGTAAAACCTCCAGATGATCCAACACCCTGTCAATTCAGTCTTCCAGCTGAGGCCCCAGACACTGGGAAGCAGAGACAAGCCATCCCTACTCTGCCCTACCTGAATTCCTGATCTGCAGAATCCATGAGCATAATAAAATAGTGGTTGTTTTCTAAGTTTTGGAGTGGTGTGTTATGCAGCAGCACATGAACCAGAACACTAAGGAAACTTAGAAGTTAAACAACTTGATCAGTGTCACACAGTCAGTCGCAGGCCTGGGACTCAAAACTGGGTCTGTGTGACGCCAAATCTCAAGATCTTTTTACCATAAAATTATAAGCGGCATAAGAGAAGTCTATAAATAGTGTTATAAAAATATGAGAAGCAAGTATTTTTCTTTCCGTACATGGTTATTAGTGTCGATGCATCATGGGCTTGCCCATCCTAAACACAGAAAAGCTATAGAAAATATGTTGTGATCTTTAATTAAAATAATTTTTTTTTTAAACCCACCACTTTCTTCCTACCAAATTTTCATGTATCTGCTTTGAAAAGTAGCCAACTCATTGACTTTAACTTTCATCTGAACCCATAAGGCATTCTGGAACTCGAAACCACCAAATTCTGTTCAGCTCTGGTTGCTCCATTTGAAGCCAATCACAGGAGATGCTTCCTTTGTTACCATTTAAATGCTGTCTCCTTGGTTCATAAAAAAAGTTTTAAACTTTTATAAGCCTTGGCCGTTTAGAGCTCAGGACTGCAAAAGAAAGGCAGATCTGAAGACGTGAGACCATCCTACCAGCCTGTCAGGGTTGAGAAGTCTCTCTCCACGAAGGAGATCCGTTCAGAAAGTTGTCCAATAAACTCAAGCATGTTCTCCCATTCCTCTTTCCCCTTCAACCCTACAACAGTGGGGGGGGGGGGGCGGGGAACTGTTGCCATGGAGTCAACTTTGACTCATGGCGATCCCATGCATGTCAGAGTAGAACTGTGCTCCACAGGGTTTTCAAGGGCTGATTTTTTGAAAGCAGATCACCAGGCTTTTCTTCCAAGGTACCTCTGGGTGAACTTGAACCTCCAACTTTTTGATTAGTACCCAAGCGTGTAAACTGTTTGCAGCACCTAGGGACACCTCTGCCCCACACAGGCTTATAAAAAAAAGATAAGATTAAAGTTATACTCACTTAGAGGTTTACGGGAGTCAGGAAAACACTCAATGAAGCTAGGATAATTTAATAAAATTCTCAAACCTCCTTGGAGCTAAACTCTAGGCAATGTGTATCTGCACTTTGAACACGCTTAAAAGCAGAGCTAAGATTTTACATCGACTCCATTTTCCTGGAACGAATTGACTAACTTTGTGAAGCTTTCTTTGTAATGAGAGGATGCACCGTGAGGTCACAGGTGACAGAACTGCTTATGCAGTTAGCCATGAAATGCATCTAGAAGCCTCTGGGAATAAGTGACTTTCCTTTTGAAAGAGCCTTATTTATTAATTGTTAATTATAATTTCTCTTATCAGCTTCTCTGTGGATTTGATGTTTATAAAGCAAGACTGAGGGAAAAAAAATTAAAATGACTTCTGTAAAACAAAGGTCCCATAAGTTGACAGTGCCCTGGTACCAGTAACATTCAGGAATCTCAAGAGAGAGTAACGAAGCAGGCACATTTTTGTCCACCATGTTTGCCTAGGGTAAGCAACCCAGATGAATTACAAAGTCCTTTTGCGCAAATCGTTAAGTGCTTGGCTGTTAACCAAAAGGCTGGTGGTTCAAGTCCACTCAGAGATGTTTCAGAAGAAAGGACTGGTGATCTACTTCCAAAAGATCACAGCTACTGAAATCACAGCTACTGAAAACCCTGTGAAGTACAGTTCTAATCTGAAATACATGGGGTTGCCATGAGTCAGAATCAACTTGTCCGTATTTTTTTTTTTTAGGAAATGATTATGGCACTCAACTCCTAACCAAAAGGTTGGAGGTTTCAGTCCACCCAGAGGCACCTCAGAAGAAAGGCCTGGTGATCTACGTCTGAAAAATCAGCCATTGAAAATCCTGCGGAGCACAGTTCTACTCTGAAACACATGGAGTCTCCATGAGTCAGAATCATGTCAATGGCAACTGGTACTGGTTAGCTGCCTCTCATGTTTGGTCTATGGAAATGGTGAATGAGAGCTTTGTTTTTTAACCTGGTGTCTTCAGGGCACCAGCAAGCTTCTGCTGCAGAAAGTCTATGATCATAGTCTTTGCCGGGACCCCTAACTTCTGTTTTCAGCCTCACAGCCTGTGAATTTCATGTGAAAATTTCGTCTTTCACTGTCCTGGGCAGGTGATCAGTGATGATGGATCACGTTGGCCACTCTCTAACATGGGGGTTCTATCTCGCCAGCAAGTAACAGGACACTGAAATGTAACCTTCTGGGAGAGACCCAAAGACCACACAGGGTCATCTGTGTGAGTTTGACAAGTCTGCTTTCTTTAGGGGACCAGAAACTGTGCATAAACACTTCTTAGCTGACCTTTTGTGGTTGTTATGATGCAGAGTTTTCACGTAGAAAAAAAAAAAAATGCCACCACTTAAAAAAAAAAAATCAAGCTTGACATTAAATATTGCCAGTTTAATTTGTTTCTATAGGGCTGTCTTCTTCATGGGGTTTGTGGTATAATCCTTTGCAGGTTATAAAAGTACATAATCGTTTTTGACAAATATAGATACACATATTTCCCCACTAGTAATAAGTGGATTAGATGATATTTCAGATCTAGACAACCCTAATTAAATTACTCCTAACTATACTGGCCTCTGTGGATTGATCTCTCTTTGACCTTCACAGTCCATCAGAATAAATGAAAAAGCATTCTAATATTTTTTCACATTAAAACTTTTGCAAGGACCTTCATATCTGTGTACTGCATATATATATCATCTGCAACCAGCAGATGTTTGCTTGTTCTTTTGGGTGTGTTTTTTAACCTATGGTAGTATAAATTAGCATTAAGTCAAGGAAATACATTAGATTACTGCAAGAAAAGGTCATTCAGATTATATTTTTTATGTTTCCACATTCATTTTACAACAGAAAAAAAATACTATTTTTAAAACAAACATCCTTTAGCATTTCTTAAGATAAGAATGTAAATGTATTCTGATGCCTTTATCTTGTCAAAAGGAGGGGATGAAAGTACTGTCCAACAAAATGAACAAAGGACATTTTCTTTAAATGGGCAAAGCAGTGGAAAATTTCTTTACAACACCGTGCACTACAAATTATCTTTCAAGTGAAAGGAGCCTTTCCTGTTCTTTATAAGATCTCTTTGGTAAACACTGTAAGGGAGCTTTTTTTTTTTTTTTTTTTTTTGCTATTTGTGAAAAGACAATATTTATGCTACATTTTTTTAAAGGTTGGGTACACTATGCTGTTTGTTTAAAAAATGATATTTCACTGCATGATAATGGTTGTGCCCTGTTTTGCCTTGCTTTTTCTTTGCCTTATACGAGACAATTTATGATTTTCATAAATTAGCAAAGTTTCTTTGAGCGTTTAAAATACAATCCTATTTGTAAACATTTACATGCATACTCTTCAGGATTACCTCTGTTCTGTGAGTCAGGGTGCTCCCACCATAGGAATAAGAGTTTGAAATGCTCACCTAGCACGCAGTAGCCATGCATTTTACTTAACAAGAAGTAGGATTTATGTCTCATTCAGTATTTCCTCCTTCATAGCTGTTAGTAAAAACCTTCTTGTACATAGGAGATACTTGGTAAATATTTGAGTTAACTTGGAGTATTATGTTTATTGGGAGTCCCTGGGTGATGCAAATGGTTAACTCACTCAGTTGTTAACTGAACGTTTGGAGGTTTGAGTCTACCCAGAAGTGCCTCAGAAGAAAGGCCTGAGGATTTAATTCTGAAAAATCAGCCATTGAAAGCCCCATGGAGCACAATTGTAATGCGATGTACACTAACTGACTCAACAGCAACAACTGGAACTGGATAACATTGACCAGTAAGATGAATGCTTTGGTATTTTTTGACCAGAATAATTGTTAAATACAGTGCAAATAATCATATGATGGCCTGGTGATTTTGTTGTTTTTCTGACGAAATCATGGTAAACATTCAACTACCTGGTTAATTGCCTGGTGGTTAGCCTTTCTGATGCAGATATACAATCATCTTGATCATCCACCTGAGGGGACCAGCCACCCATATGCATTTTTTGTGGGATTTTTGTGTCATCATTGGGCACTGGGTCAGTTTATCTCTAGTCCCCCAAGGGCATATTTTCTATTCTCATCTTTTTCTGTCAGCTAGAAACGGCTTTTTGGCTCACAACACACGTGCACACACAAACACACACACACACACACACACACCCCATGGAAGGTTTCTCAAGACTGCCCATTTTTAGTTTTAATTACTTCTTAATTCAGGGATCTTACACAGTATAAAGGTTGATGAAAGCAGGAAAAACATCTTTTGCCTCCTGATTTGTTTTGATTTGTCATTTTTTGATAATGCTAATCTTAAAGAAGTATCAGCTTCTTGCAAAGAGACATCTCCCGTCTCTTTAGCTCCTTCCCAAGGCTGATAGTCTCAGAGGTCATACAGTTCCTTACAGTAATAGGGTGGTCTCTGTTAAAAAGGACTATCTATTTCAACATGTCATTAAGCAAACTGGCAATCAGAGAGGTTAAAAAACAATTGTCATACTGGGGGTAAAGTCAAAGTCAACATGCTTAAAATTGTTTTATCAATAGCTTTCTCCTCATCCATGAATAAAAGTAAACTTCCCAACATAAGTAATCACTTTTTTTTAACCCTAACGAAAATCTTGACATACTAGAAAATTTGCAACCCCCCTTCCCCAAAATGTTGTTTTCAGTTGCACTGTGATTTTTGGCTAGAAGAAACCAAAACAAAATAAACCTTTTTGGATTATACACTTTCCCACAAATTACATTCCCAAAGGTCATTTAAATATTCATAATATCGCCTTTAGAAAAGCTAAACTCTGTAACTCTTTACTTCCCTTCAGCTAATCTTTCTCTCTTATTAAAGCTTGTGTAGTTAGTTCAAACCCTTTTTCTTCTTCATTTTTCTCCTATCCTAGGAATCTGGGCTGCTTCCTACAACCTCCTCTCTCTCACCTTCTGAAAAGCAATTGAAAACATCTTTGCTTGCTGTCCAGAGGGAATTCATCCATTTAACATAAAATTACACAGGAATTCCCCAAATAGAGAACATAAAACATTTCTCATGATGTCAAGTGAGGGGTTTCTAGGCATGATAAGCTCAAGACAGAGCAGTCAATTTTTGACCAGTGCCCACACGTGAGCTGTTACTTAGAGATCTGAGTGCCATGTGAGTTCCCCATCCAGTACATTTTTTTCCTTGCTATTTCGTACTGCTTTTCTACTCTCTTGCTTTTCTATCCCCTTATTCACTGGAATAATCAGTAGCAGAAGCAAAAACGTAATTACCCACATCATCCTCTCTGTGCTCAAAACACGGGTAAGGGGTACAATTCATCACTTATGAATCTATCGCATTCTTTTTTTTATTTTTAATTTTTTTTATGTACTTCAGGTGAAGGCTTACAGAACAAATAGTTTCTCATGAAACACTAGTACACATATTGTTTTATGACATTGGTTAACAACCCCACAACATGTCAACCCTCTCCCTTCTCGATCTTTTTTTTTTTTGGTGAAAATATACATAGCCAATGATACACCTTTTCAAAAATTTCTACATGTACAGTTCAGTGACATCGACTACGCTCTTCCAGGTGTGCTGTTATTCTCACTTTAGATGAAGGCTTACAGAACAAAATAGTTTCTCATTTAACAGTACACATGCTGCCGTATGACAATGGTTAACAACCTCACAACACATCAACACTATCCTTACTCATCCTTGGGTTTCCTGTCACCAGCTTCTCTGTCCCCTTCTGCCTTCTGGCCCTTGTCCCTGGACTGCTGTGCCTCATTAGTCCCATTTGGTTTTATGGGGTTATCCACTCCCTGGCTGAACGGTGAACCTTGGAGATGACTTCACCACTAAGCTAAAAGGGTATCTGGGGGCCATACTCTTGGGGTTTCTCCAGTCTCCTTTAGGCCAGTAAATCTGGTCTTAATTTTGTGAGTTAGAATTTCGTTCTACATCCTTCTCCAGCTCTGTCCAGAACCCTCTGTTGTGATCCTGGTCAGAGCAGTCAGTGGTGGTAGTCCATTGCCTTCTTAATGACAAATGACTCCAACAGTGTCTTATGAATGGAATTTCTGAGCAAAGGCTGAGAGCTTATGAAGTTAACCCTTGTTTTGCCTCAGTGGCCAGTACCACCTGCCCTTTTTCACCTCCTTCCAAGCTGCCAACAAGACCAGGACTGGATTCTATAAAATGTACCGCTGGGAAGTTCACACCATATGGCAGCTCTGAGAATGTCACCCTACACTTTAGGGAATTTTTCCCCGTAGCTTACACAAATTGTAAATTATTATCCATAGAATAATGGTAAAGAGAGACGAGGGCAGGGAAAGGATCTGCCATAAAGCCTCCATTAGTAAATGAGATTGGCTTTCCTATTCATGTGAAAAGTTCAAGGAGGCAATCTTGTTAAACAGCCATTTTGCATAAAGAAATAATATGGCATAATGGACCTTTTCAAATCACTTTGATGTTTTCCAGAACAATTTATTAATACTGTGCTTTGGAGGAATAAGGGATGAAATCTCGTTGGAGAATAAAATCGGCAGTGGTTGGGCAGTTGGTCACGGTTCAGCAGATTTCACAGCTGTCTGAAACATATTTCTGTTCTCTGCTAGAAGTGCTTTACGACACTCCCCTCCCAATTTCATCTTAAAGTTGTTTTACACCAGAGAAACACAAGTCTTCATTTTCAATTTTCTATAAATGATAGCTCAAGCAATAGTGATGTAACGACCATCTGACCTCTCCCTTTTTCCATTCTGCACATCAATGCTCACCGGCCTTCTTAAGATTGGAGATGAAGGATAGGTGGGAAAGGTTGGTGATGGAGGGGGGATGCTTGGGTTTATAAGAAGTTATGCTAATAATTGACCTGTTTGAAGTAGGTTATACAAACAAAACCCAGAATTTGTCTTTTTGGCTGGATTTGTACCTGTCTGAATATGTATACTCATGGGTAGTCCCTGGGTGGTACAAATGGTTAGGGTACTCGCTGTTAACTGAAAGGTTGGAGGTTTAAGTCCTCCTAGCTGCTCCTTGGCAAAAAGGTCCAGCAATCTACCTCTGAAATATTAGCCTTTGAAAACTCTATGGAGCCCATTTCTATTCTGACACACATGGGGTCACCATGAATTGGAGTTCACTCGACAGCAACTTGTGGGGGTGATGGATACACACATGTGTGATGAACTGAATTAAATCATTGCATATCAAACTCCTTTATGGAATTTGCACAACTGTGCCTGCTTCTAGCTGGAACCACTCAGCTTTCTGCCCCATTCTCTTGTGCACGTTACCTAAAATTAGACACCTCGCAACTGCTTTCAGTTTCTCTGTGTTTTGAGTACATTTTCAGAAGTGAGTACTTACTGCCATATTAATTAATAAAATCACATGTATTCATACAAGTGCATTCTGTAAAGCACTAGTTTTGTAGGCTACTAAAGGAGCTCCTTGTCAAACAAGTTTGGGACATACTGGAAAAATAAAGTTCAACAGTTTTCTTTGCCATCAATGCTTATTATAGTACTGAGCTTTTTAATGTACTTATTTGTTTTGAATCTTCTTGAGGGTTTATGATTGGTTGTGTTTCCCAAACGTACTTGACTTTTCTCAAGGGACACCTTTTTGCAAACATGCTTTGGGAAGCACTCTGGCGCACTATCAGGAATTATAGAGGAAGAAGAATTTATTTTCTTCAGCCTCAAATAGCTCCTATAATGTAAGGTGGACTGAGAACCAATAAATATGATGAGAACAGGATGGTGAGCTTCTGGATTCTAGAAATCATCTCTCTTACTGGCTTTGATGAAGCACACTGCCATATTGGAGAAGCCTACTTAGCAAGGTTCTTTAAAAGCAAGGATGGCGAGACTTTGTCTCACATATTTTGGACACGTAATCAGGAAGGACCAGTCCCTGGAGAAGGACATCATGCTTGGTAGAGTGCAGCATCAGTGAAAAAGAGGAAGACTCTCAACAAGATGGATTGAACATGGTGGCTGCAACAATGGGCTCAAGCATAATGATTGTGAGGATGGTGCTCGACCCAGCAGTGTTTTGCTTCTGTTGTACACAAGGTCACTATGAGTCGAAACCGACTCAATAGCACCTAACAACAACATAGCAAGGAACTGAAAGTACCCTCCAGCCAATATCCAGCAAGGACTTGAGGTCCTCAAGGGACTAAATTCTGCCAGCAGCCACGTGAGTGAGCTTGGATGCAGATCCTTCCCTGGTTGATGCTTCTGATGAAATGACTCTGGCCTGCCATTTTTATTTCAGCCTGTGAAAGACCACGAAGTAGCTACTATGCCTGGATTCCTAACCTACTGAAATTGTGAGATAATAAACGTACATCATTGTCAGCTATTAATTTTGGGAGTAATTTGTTATACAGCAATAGATAACTGATACAGATTTTGGTACACAGTCTAGAATAATGTACACCAATGCCTCAGTGGCATTAGTTTAGAAAATATAATTGAGGATAGAAGTCCTGTGTGGAGTTTTGAAGGAGAAAAAAAAAAAGATTATTTTCTTAGGATAAGGTACCCCTGGGTGGTGCAAAACTGGGTTACCAACCAAGAGGTTGGCACTTCAAACTCACCCGGAGGCACCTCAGAAGAAAGGCCTAGCAATCTGCTGCTGAAAGGTCACAGCCATGAAAACCCTGTGGAACACAGTTCTTTTCTCCAAGTACTAGGTCTCCATAAGTCAGAATAGCTTCAATGGCAACTCATTTGGTGTTTTTGTTTTTTTCATAGAATAAGGGAAGATATCTCAGTTATGAAGAAAGGATTGTGCAAGGACTTATACTGTTAATCACTGCAGAGAATATTTCCTGAAAGCTTATTATATGTATGGCAGAGTGGGGAGTAGAAAAGTTTCTCCTGTCCTCAGGGAACTTTCTCCCTAGAAGAGAAGACAAATAAATAATTGATGATCTACTTTCAAAAGTAGAAGTAAAATAAAGGTATGAAAGTGCTATAGAAGTTATACTTCCATATGTGGCTATGGGAGAGATTAGTCCCAACAGAGTGTAAGGAGAGAACTAAGGAAGTTTACATGGAGAAAATGCCAGTTGAATTGGCTCTGAGGAATAGGTGGTGTTTTAACAGGTGGAAAGGGTAGACTGGGGTGGGAGGGTGGGGGTGTGGAATGGGGGGGTTGTTCAAGGAGAAAGCAGGTATGTGTGGGACATCAAGTAGGGTGCCTCGAAGAAAAAACTGGAATCAAAATTGAATATTCAAACAATTGTTACTTGTATTGGGTGAATTTTTTTAAGGTTTTTTTCTTAAATTGTAGTTTAAGTGAAAGTTTACAATTCAAGTTAGTCTCTCATAAAAAAATTTATACATACATTGTTATGTGACCCTAATTGCTCTCCCTGTACTGTGACAACACACTCCTCCTTTCCACCTCTGATTTCCCGTGTCCATTCAACCACCTCCTAACCCTCTCTGCCTTCTCATCTCACCTCTGGACAGAAGCTGCCCATTTAGTCTCATATATCTACTTGAGCTAAGAAGCACACTCTTCATGAGTATGATTTTATGTCCCACAGTCCGGTTCAATCTTTGTCTGAAGAGTTGGCCTTGGGAATTTTTTTAGTTCTGGCTTGACAGAGAGTCTGGGGGCCATGCTTTCTGGGGTTCCTCCAGTATCAGTCAGACCATTAAGTCTGGTCTTTTTATTAGAATTTGAGTTTTGCAACCCACATTTCCCCTGCTCCATCAGGAACTTTCTGTTGTGTTCCCTGTTAGGGCGGTCACTGGTGGTAGCCGGGCACCATCCAGTTCTTACTGGTTTCAGGCTGATGGAGCCTCTGGTTTATGTGGCCTTTTCTGTCTCTTGGGGTAATATTTTCTTTGTGACTTTGGTGTTCTTCATTCTCCTTTACTCGAGGTGAGTTGGGACCAATTGATGCATCTTAGATGGCTGCTCACTAGTTTTTAAGACCCCATACGCCACTCATCAAAGTAGGATGAAGAACGTTTTCTTAATAAACTTTGTTATGCCGGTTGACCTAGATTTCCCCTGAAAGCATGGTCCTCAGACCTCCACCCCTGCTACTCTGTCCCTTGAAGTGTTTGGTTTTATTCAAGAAACTTCTTAGCTTTGGTTTAGTCCAGTTGTGCTGACTTCCCCTGTAGTGTGTGCTGTCCTTCCCTTTACCTAAGATAAATCTTGTCTCCTATCTAGTTAGTGAATAACCCTCTTCCTCTATCCCCATCCTAGTAACCATCAAAGAATGTTTTCTTCTGTGTTTAAACCTTTTCTTGAGTCCTTATAATAGTGTTCTTATACAATATTTGTCCTGTGACTGACTAAATTCATTCAGCATAATGCCCTCCAGATTCCTCCATTTTAAAGATGTTTCATGGATCTATCGTTGTTCTTTATCGTTGCGTAGTATTCCATTGTGTGAATATACCATAATTTGTTTATCCATTTTTCCGTTGATGGGCACCTAGGTTGTTTCCATCTTTTTGCTATTGGGAACAGTGCTGCAGTGAACATGGGTGTGCATATATCTGTTCATGTGATGGCTCTTATTTCTCTAGGATATATTCCAAGGAGCGGGATTGCTGGATTGTATGGTACTTCTATTTCTAGCTTTTTAAGGAAGAGCCAAATAGATTCCCAAAGTGGATGTACCATTTTACATTCCCACCAACAGTGTATAAGTGTTCCAGTCTCTGCACAACCTCTCCAATGTTTGTTATTTTGTGTTTTTTGGATTAATACTAACCTTGATATCTCATTGTAGTTTTGATTTGCATTTCTCTAATGGCTAATGATCGTGAGCATTTCTTCATGTGTCTGTTAGCCACCTGAATGTCTTCTTTGCCAAAGTGCCTGTTCGTATCCTTTGCCCATCGGATTTGTCATAGCCAAAATTTTTGTTCCCAGTCTATAGGTTGTCTTTTGACTCCTTTGGTAAAGTCTTTTAAGTGTTTGATTTTTAGGGGCTCCCAGTTATCTAGTCTCTTTTCTGGTGCTTGTGCACTGTTACTTATGGTTCGTATTCTGTGTATGCCATGTATTAGGGCTCCTAGTATTGTCCCTATTTTTTCTTCCATGATCTTTATCGTTTTCAATTTTATATGTAAGTCTTTGATCCATTTTGAGTTAGTTTTGATGCATGGTGTGAGGTATGGGTCTTGTTTCAGTTTTTTGCAGATGGATATCCAGTTATGCCTGCACCATTTGTTAAAGAGACTGTCTTTTCCCCAATTAACAGACTTTGGGCCTTTGTCAACCAGAAGCTGCTCATAGGTGTATGAATTTATGTCTGGATTCTCAATTCTGTTCCATTGGTCTACGTACCTGTTGTTGTACCAGTACCAGGCTGTTTTGACTACCGTGGCAGTATAATAGTTTCTAAAATCAGGTAGTGTGAGGCCTCCCACTTCGTTCTTCTTGAGTAATGCTTTACTTATTCAAGGCCTCTTCCCTTTCCACATGAAGTTGGTGATTTGTGTCTCCATCTCATTAAAAAATGCCATTGGAATTTGGATAGAGATTGCATTGTATCTGTAGATCACTTTGGGTAGAACTCACATTTTCACAACGTTGAGTCTTCCTATTCATAAGCAAGGTATGTTTTTCCACTTATGCAGGTCTCTTTTGTTTTCTTGCAGTAGTGTCTTGTAGTTTTCATTGTATAGGTCTTGTATGTCTCTGGTTAGATTTATTCCTAAATATTTTATCTTTTGGGGGGCTATTGTAAATGGTATTGATTTGGTGATTTCCTCTTGGAGGAATTCCTCTTAGAGGAATCCAACTGATTTTTGTATGCTTATCTTGTATCTTGATACTTTGCTGAAATCTTCTATTAGTCCCAGTAGTTCTCTTGTGGATTCTTTAGGGTTTTCTGTGTAAAAGATCATATCATCTGCAAATAGAGATACTTTGACTTCTAGTCTCCCAATTTGGATGCCCTTTATTTCTTTTTCTAGCCTATTGGCTCTGGCTAGGACCTCTAGCACAATGTTGAATAAGAGTGGTAATAAAGGGCATCCTGTATTGGGTGAATTTTTATTCAACAAATTATATCAAGGCAATGACAATTTGGTTATCAGAATGAAAGATTGGATTCTTAATCCTTTTTATTGCAGTTTTAAGTCTGATACTGGAAATAAACACTTCTCTTAAGATAGGCCTGACCATTCTTAAACCCATGGCTTAAGATAACATGAGATCAAAACCATCCAGGTAAAAGACCATCACAGACTCTTAATCACCTCCAGATAAGATTCCACATTGTCCCTTGGAAACTTCTTCCAATGTTTAACAGCCAGACTACTCTTCTTGATTTTGTGTCTCCTGGTGGTTAATTACTCACTTTTAAATTGTGAAGGTACTTAAGTCTTATCTTTGAAGAGTTCTGAGTTTCTTTGACGTTTCTTCATAGGTCCTTTTTCTAAGTCATTAATAATTGTCATGCTCTCCTCTGGACCTAGTCCAAATTTTCTATGTCTGTTTAGCAGTAAAGACCCCATCTTGGCAGAGCCCATTAATAAAGGGCCTAGCACATGACAGGTAGGGTTAAAGCATGACTTGGCTTTCGCATTTTATATTCCATGCACGTGACGTCACCTGATGCTTACTTCCTAATGTCAGTACCATGTCGTGGACCCACATTTGTTCTGCCCATCATGACATCCAGAGCTACAGAGAAGTCTCGGCTCTGTGAACAGCACTAATCCTCTCTATAGGGTCCTGGAGTTTAGGAGTTATTACCCTTCACAGAGGTTGTATTGTAACAGATATCTAGTGTGATTAGCATTTCATGTTTGAAAATAAAAAATGAAGTATCATTAAAGCAGCCTTCTGTGGTAAAGTAATATCAACTTTAATGAGAACCTGCATAGGCATTATCTATATAAGTCTCCCAAACATCCTGCCAGGAATGTTGGATGGCTTCTATCTTCGTTTTCCATCGAGAAAATCAAGGCTTAGATATGGTAATTTATTTACATAAGTAAATGGTGAACACCTATAAAATCTAATGTATACTATACAAACCCTATGGGACCTGCCCCTTCAAAAAAAGTTTTGTGTCCAGATTTCACCCTAAATTGTTGAAGCACATAAGCCCTGAATCATTAATAAAGAAATGCAATTTAGCTGTAGTGTGTTTTTGTTCGTTGCTGTCGAGTGGATCCCGACTCATAGTGACCCATGTGTGCACAGTAGAACTGCTCCATAGGGTTTTAAAGGCTGGAACCTTTTGGAAGCAGATTGCCAGGCCTGTTTTTCAAGGGGTCTCTCAGTGGATTGGAACCGCCAACCTTTCGGCTAATAGGAGAGCACTTAACCATTTATGCCACTCAGGTAGTGTAGTAGCTAAAATTTAGGCAAAAGTGCTATATTTGGATTATTAGCATGCGACTGAGAGGATTGGTGAGATGTTTATGTACATGTGTCCTTATTAACTATTTGTATGCATCATTCTTGGTACTGAGTGAAGAGATCTGTAAGTGTTATTCTCTTTTTAAGTAGGGGACCTTCTTTATTCCTGCACTGGTCAAGGGTTTGGTAGTAAAAAGCATTAAATTTTGCTGTAAATTAAAATCTATATTTATATGTCTGTAAATCTATCTCTATCTAGAAATACATCTGTATCTTTAAATATATTTCTATCTATAAATATCTCTCTCTCTCTATTTATCTATCGTTGTTGTTTGTTAGGTGCCACTGAGTCGATTTCTGACTCTTAGCGACCCCATGTGGCAGAGTAGAACTGCCCCATTAGGTTTTCTAGGCTGTAATCTTTAAAGGAGCAGATCACCATGTCTTTCTCCTATGGAGCTGTTGGGTGGGTTCAAACTGCCAACCTTTCGGTTAGCAGCCAAGCACTTAACCATTGTGACACCAAGGCTACTTATGGCACTCAACGACACCTAACAAAAACAACATATATACATATATGTTGCTGTTCTTGTTATATATATATAACATATATATATCTTATATATGTATATAAACATGTGTGTATATATCTTATATATATGTATAACATATGTATATGTATTATACAGGTTATATATATACATATATATGCATATGTCTTCTGACAGAGTAAGATATTCCACCAAGAACACAGATTTAGTAGATTATATATATATATAATATACATATATATACATTATATATAATCTATTATATTATATATATACATTATATATATATATAATCTACTAGGTCTCTGTTCATGGTGGAATATTTTACTTTATCAGAAGAAAACAGTGTGTTGTTATTTCCAACTTTAGATCTAGAAAATTTGTTTTTAACCAAACTAAAAAAACAAGGTCCCACAACCAGTTAATGGCTGATGGAAGTCTAGAATACAGGTGTCTTAACTCCAGTGTTCTTTCTATTAAACCACACAATTGGTAGTGAATGTTAATTGATAACTGGTGCTTGGGAATTACATTACTATTTGATTACACTGTTTTGTCATCAAAAAATTATGGAAGTCATTGAGTGGTTGGAACCGGGAATCACATAAAGCCAGTCAGCAGATTATATTCTAGGTATTCCCTTTGGAATCAATTAAAAAGCATCTTTAACAAATTAGTCCCTTTGTTTCATCATTAAAAAAGGAATACATAAACAGGATATTTAAGTAGTAAAGTATTTTTCATTCAAATTAATTATAGCAAATTAGCTAAAGAATCTGTAATAAATTACAAAGTTTGACACCTTATGAACTTATTAAAGTGAAAGCTTTCCTCACAGCCTTAAATTATTCATTTTCATAGCCTGAAATTATAATTTAATAGTTTTATCAGCATGTGATATTTTTTAAACTACAATAATATAGTGATCTCAGTATACATAACTGAAAATTACCCATAGCATTTTAGTAGCACCATAAAGTAATGAATGAATGATCAAATCTGATTGGCTACATAGTCTTTGAGCTTTTTGGGAAAACAGATAAAAACTCATTCCCCAATAAACCACTAATTTAGACATAACAATTGCTATCTAATAAAGCCGACTATTTTATTACTTCCATTCAATTTTGTGAAAATTTCATTTTGTGTTGAATCCCCCCACCCCCTTCTTGGTTAAAAGCTCAGCTGCTAACCAAAAAGGTCAGCAGTTTGAATCCACAAGCTGCTCCCTGGAAACCCAACAGGGCAGTTCTACTCCTTCTTATAGAGATGCTATGAGTCGGAATTGACCCTAAGGCAATGGTTTTATGGTCTTCTTCCCCTGGAGCTAAATTCTTGATTCCCTCTGTGACAAAAGGAGAAAACAAACGTGAATTCAGCATTTCTGTTTAATTCCTCAGCTCCCCTTCACAGCAACATTTCTTTAAAGAATTTTCCACCTTTTTAATGACCATTGAGATATATGGTTGCCCATTCACATTTTCTGCCTCTCAGGTTTTTTGAGAAGCTATTTTCTCAATCAGAGTGAATGCTGTCACAAAGCAAGGGCCTTTATGACAGTTTGAAACTGAAAAAATGGGCTTGTGCTGCAAATTACTGTTTCTACAGGCTATTGTATGAGGTGTGTGCATTTTTGGTAGGGAAAATAGATATATTGAAAAATATTTTGTGAGACATCATTTGCCCCAGTGGACTCTAGAGGGATTCTGGTGGGGGTGTATAATTAGTGGGGCAGCTCTGAACTCCAAGGGTAGGCTTGTTGCAGGGGGCAAGGAAAAAGTCCATACTACCTACTAAAAATTCAACAACATTCTATGATTCAGCCCGCTTTTATTAATGAAAACACATGGTACCAACAAAAAATTCAAAGAAGAAAATAATTGTGTCTTGAAAGTGCTATAGTAGGTTACCACTTCTCACCTCATTTCAATACTCAAACCTTTCCAATCAGGATTCTATCCCTATCGTTCTATGAAATTACTCTTTTCTTTTTTTAATTTTTTTTATTGTACTTTAGGTGAAGGTTTACAGAACAAACAGTTTCTCATTAAACAGTCAGTACACATATTGTTTTATGACATTGGTTAACAACCCCACGACATGTCAACACTCTCCCTTCTCGACCTTGAAGGCCCCCTTTCTTTTTTTTTTTTTTGGTGAAAATATACATAGCCAAAGATAGACTATTTTGAAAATTTCTACATGTACAATTCAGTGACATCGATTATGTTTCCAAATTATTCCATCACAATTGTCTTCAACTCACTGTCCCCTAGGCTTCCCATCAAACCTTTTGAGTTGCTCTTGTCAATTTGATCTCACATAGTTAATTCTTTTTTGTTGTTGTTGTACATTAGATGAAGGTTTACAGAACAAAGCAGTTTCTCATTAAACAGTTAGTACACATATTGCCCTATAACAATGGTTAACAACCCCACTACATGTCAACACTGTCCTTTCTCAACCTTGGGTTCACTATCACCAGCTTTCCCGTCCGCTCCTTCCTTCTAGTCCTTGTCCCTGGACTGCTGTGCCTCATTAGTCCCATTTTATCTTATGAGGCTGTCCAGTCTCCAGCTGAACAGTGAACCTCAGGAGTGATTTTATCACTGAGCTAAAAGGGTGTTTGGGGGCCATACTCTTGGGGTTGCTCCAGTCTCTGTCAGGCCAGCAAGTCTGGTCTTTCTGTATGTGTGTGTGTTAGAATTTTGTTCTACATCCTTCTCCAGCTCTGTCCAGAACCATCTGTTGTGATCCCTGTCAGAGGAGTCAGTTGTGGTAGCTGGGCACCATCTAGCTGTACTGGACTCAGTCTGGTGGAGGCCTTGGTAGCTGTGGTCTATTAGTCCTTTGGACTAATCTTTTCCTTGTGTCTTTTTCTCTTCATTCTCCCTTGTTCCC
>NW_004444131.1:1638329-1639895 GCF_000243295.1 Trichechus manatus latirostris
TCTTTATCGTTGCATAATACTCCATTGCGTGTACGTACCATAGTTTGTTTATCCATTCATCTGTTGATGGGCATCTAGGTTGTTTCCATCGTTTTGCTATTGTGAACAATGCTGCAATAAACATGGGTGTGCATACGTCTATTCATGTGAGGGCTCTTATTTCTTTAGGATGTATTCCTAGGAATGAGGTTGCTGGATAGTATGGTATTTTTATTTCTAACTTTCTAAGGAAGCGCCATATCATTTTCCAAAATGGTAGTACCATTTTGCATTCCCACCAGCAGTGCATAAGAGTTCCAATCTCCCCGCAGCCTCTCCAAAATTTGTTATTGCCAGTGTTTTGATTCGTGCCAGTAATGCCTGGGTGATATGGTATCTCATTGTAGTTTTAATTTTCATTTCTCTAATGGCTAGTGATCATGAGCATTTCCTCATTTGTCTGTTGGCTGCATGAATGTCTTCTTTGGTGAAGTGTCTGTTCATTTCCTTTGCTCATTTTTTAATTGAATTAGTTGATTTTTTTGTTGTAGAGGTGTTGGATTTTCTTGTAGATTATAGAGATTGTACCTTTGTCTGACGTGTAATGTCCAAAATTTTTTTCCCAGTCTGTAGGTTCTCTTTTTACTCTTTTGGTGAAGTCTTTTGAAAAGCATAGATGTTTGATTTTTAGAAGATCCCAGTAATCTAGCTTATCTTCTGGAGTTTGTGTGTTGTTGGCTATGGTTTGTATCCTGTTAATGCCATGTATTAGGGTCTCTAGCATTGATCCTATTTTCTCCTCTATGAACTTTATAGTTTTTGACTTCATATTTAGATCTTTGATCCATTTTGAATTAGTTTTTGTATATGCTGTGAGTTATGGGTCCTGTTTCATTTTTTTGCAGATGAACATCAAGTTTGCCAGCACCATCTGTTAAAAAGACAGTCTTTTCCCCATTTGATGGTCTTTGGGCCCTTGTCGAAAATCAGGGGACCATAGGTGGATGGATTTACGTCTGGATCCTCAATTCTGTTCCATTGGTCAATGTATCTGTCGTGGTACCAGTACCAGGCTGTTTAGACTACTGCAGCTGTGTAGTAGGTCTGAAGTCAGGTAGTGTGAGTCCTCCTACTTTATTCTTCTTCGTCAATAGTGCTTTACTTATCCGGGGATTCTTCCCTTTCCATATAATATTAATGATTAGTTTTTCCATCTCTTTAAAGAACGTTGTTGGCATTTGGATTGGGATTGCATTGTATTTGTAAATTGCTTTGGGTAGAATTGTCATCTTCACTATGTTGAGCCTATCTATCTATGAGCATGGTATGTTTTTCCATTTATGTAGATACCTTTGGGTTTCTAGCAGTAGTGTTTTGTAGTTTTCTTTGTGTAGATCTTTTACATCCCTGGTCAGATTTATTCCTAAGTATTTACTTTTTTTTAGGGGCTATTGTAAAAGGTATTGTTTCCTGATTTCCTTTTCATCATTCTCTTTATTGGTGTATAGGAATCCAACTGATTTTTGTATGTTTATCTTGTATCCTGCTACTCTGCTGATTCTTTCTATTAGTTCCAGTAGATTTCTT
>NW_004444131.1:1646316-1682690 GCF_000243295.1 Trichechus manatus latirostris
TCCTAATTTCACCATCATATTTGAACAAGAGTTTTGCAGGATACATTATTCTTGGCTGGCAATTTTTTTCTTTCAAGGTTTTATATATGTCATCCCATTGCCTTCTTGCCGGCATGGTTTCTGCCAAATAATCCGAGATTAGTCTTATTGTTTCTCCTCTGTACATGACTTTTTGTTTTTCTCGAGCTGCTCTCAGGAGTCTTTGTTTGTCTTTGGTTTTGACAAGTGTGATTATGATATGCCTTGGTGATTTTCTTTTGGGGTCTATCCTATATGGGGTTCCTTGTGCTTCTTGGATGGCCAGCTTTTCATCTTTCATGATATTGGGGAAGTTTTCTGTCAGCAGTTCTTCAGTGATCTTTTCTGTGTTTTCTGTTTTATCCCCCTGTTCAGGGTCTCTTCATTTTTCTTCATTCTTTTTTCTGATTTTTCCTCAAACAGAGTTGTATCCAAGTGTTTGTCTTCAATTTCGCTGATCCTGTCTTCCAGCATTTCAAATCTGCTTCTCAGCCCTTCTATGACACTGTCCATTTCTGAAAACTTGTTGTTTATCTTTTGGCTTTCTAATTGTTGTTTTTGCATGACTTCTAGTTGTGAATTTATATTGGCATTTTGTTCCTGCCTTATTTTTCTGAGTTCCTCCATTTTTTGTCTGTATTTTCCATGGATTTTTCTGCCTTTTCCATGATTTTGTCTATTTTTTCCTCATTTTGGTCTTCTTTTTGCGTCAACTCTTGGATAGCTCTGCATATTAGAGATTTGAATTCCCTATCAGGTAGTTCTAGTGTCTTTTCTTCTACTGGAAAGTCATCTGGTGTTTTATTTTGGATGCCTGCTGGAACCATCCTGTCTGTTTTTGTAGATGTTTTGATATTGTCTGCTGTCTTAGGGGCATTCGGTAGTTATTTTTCTTGTTTATTGATTTTAGATTTGTTTGTTTCATCCTACTTTTTTGTTTTATTTGGCTATTTCTGAGCAGGCTGGCTGTGTGTTCTTTGTTGTTTCCTTGTCTGTGGGCACAATACTTTTGTCTCCTTCTCCAACTGGCAGGGTCAATTGCTCAGATATGGTACAGCAGGCAGGTCTAGCTGAAGAGGAGTTGCTGGGATGGGTTGTTTGTGGCACTGACTACGGCCACCAGGGTGGGCCGGTAATCAGTGCAGGGCAGGTTCTGGTAAGCTCTTCCTGGGCTCCTTGGTAGTGTGATGCTCAGTGCATGGTGCAGGTAGGCAGGATGGAGGGGGGAGATTGTTATGTATGGAGGTAAGATGGGCATGAGAGAGAGAAGAAAGGAACAGGAGTCAAAAACATACAAACTAACAAAAAAGAGTGCTACAGGAGCTTACTGTTGGAGTGGAGAGATGGGAGACTATGAAATGGAGAAAAACAGAAAGGAGAAGAAGAAAACAAAAGGAAAAAAAATGAATAAGTTAAAAGTAGAAAGAAAAAAGAAAAGAAAAGCTCCCAGGGATCCCACCGGTGTGGCTGCGAAGTCTGGGGAAGTTGCTTACAGGCTGCAAAGTACAGCCTGGCTGGAAGGGGTGGAGGTGTCACTCAGTGCCAAGAATTCATGGGAGAGGAAGAGAAGGAAAATATAGAGAGACGAGAAACTGAGTAATGAAGAAAGGCAAAAAGGGAAAAAGAAGGAAAACAAAACAAAACAAATTAAAAAAAAAAGAACAAGAAAACCCCCGTCTAAAATACAGAAAAAGAAAAAATAAAAAAGAAATGCCCTCAGGGATCCCTCTGCATCTCTGTGCAAACTGAGGGGGTAGGTCCAAAGTTGCACACTACTGCCCAGCTAGAATGGGCTCCCAATTCAAGAAAAGCAAAAGAAAACAAAGAAACAAACAATTCAAAACAAACCAAAAAAAGCCTCAGGATCCCACCAGCGCAGCAGCACAGGCCAGGAAGCAGTCTCATGTTTGAGCAGTTTTTCAGCGCCTTTCAAGGAGAAGCAAAGATGGCACACGAAGCCAGGTATTTGAGAGAAGGGAGGGGGAGGTGGTGAGAGGTAAGGAAGAAATCTAAAGAAGTGGAAAAAAGCAACACCAGCAGCCAACAAATGGCACTTAGGGAGCCAGCCAGTGCAGGCGGGTGGAATCCAAGCAACACCAGGGTGAAGCCAGTGCTTCCCAGCCAAGAGACTGTGGCCTCAGGAAACGAGGAGGCCGAGTAGGTGTGAAGGGTGCGGGGTGGGAAAGCATATATCGCTGGTTACTAGCTGTTCTGTCTCCTGCTGGAAGCTCCATGAAGCTGCTTTCTCATTACCCCCTGTTCGCTGGTCTCTGATAGGAGTCCAAGATGGCGGTTTTGTGCTGTGTTAGCTGATAGGGGACCTCTACATGTATCTCTCCTCACTCTCTGTTCTCTGTCAGTTTCTTATTCCATTCGGTGCTTGGCTGAGTTCTTTATCTCTTCATTTGATGCTTAGGGTTTCAGGATTGCCATTTTCTCTGTTTGCCTTAGTTTTTTTGATCTTTGCTGTGGAAGGATGGCATGGTGCTTCTGCGTATAACACCATGTTGCACAGAAGTCTCGAAATAACTCTTTTCAAAGTCAACAATGGTCATTTCCTTTTCCTTTTCATACTTGTCTCTTTAATATCTTTCAAAAACACTTGAACAGTCCCTACCTTGCAAAACACTGTCTTCTCTTGGTTTCTTTGACACCATGCTCTTCTGGTTTACTCCTACTTTGTTTCCTCCTCTTTTTTAGTCTCCTTTGATAGTTCTTTTTCCTCTGTTTAATATCCAAAGGATAGTTCCAGTGCCTTTCTCTTCTATATGCTTCTTCTGTATGTAACCTTATCAAGTCCCATTGCTTTAGATATCATCTGCATGATAATCAATCCCAAATCTTTTCTCTTGTCCTAACCTCCTCTGGTTATTTGACTTCTATATTTGAATGACTAATAAATGCTCTCAACTTGGTGTTCAGAACAAAATTCTTGGTTTCTTCCCACAAACTTATTCCTAGACTTCCCAGTCAGTAAAATATACCAGTATCTAGCCATTTGCTCAAGCCAAGAACCTAGGGGTTATCCTTGATTTCTTTTATTCTCTCACTCCCTATTTTCAATCCTTCCACAAGATTTGTCCACTCTACCTCCAAAACAGAGGTCAAACCAGTCTACTTCTGTGTGTCTCCTACTACCATTGTTGTCTCTAAGGCATCACTATCTCTCACCTGAAACACTACTGGGATGTCGTTATTGGCAGTGGCGCCACTAGGGGAATGTGGAGGGTGTGGACCCATGGATGACACTGTCAGAGGGTTGACACCAGAATGACTATCTGTCAAATTTTTGTCCAGTATTTCAACATAAATTTATTATTTTTTATAAAAATACCCCTGAAGTTAGTTAAAAAACAAAACTAAACCAGTTGCCCTTGAGACAATTTCAACACAGCGACTCTATAGGACAGAGTAGAACTGTCCTATAGGGTTTCCAAAGAGTGGCTGGTGGATTCAAACTGTTGATCTTTTGGTTAGCAGCCAAGCTCTTTACCACTCCACCATCAGGGCTCCAGTGTAGTTAGTTACAACAACAAAAACATTTTTTGTAAGTCCAGCTTATATGCTTCAATACACCTACAAGGCTAAAACTCTATGCTAGTTTACTTTCTGAACCTTCTAGTGTGCTCCAGTCAGAGCTGTTACTATTATCCAATTACAATGATGCTTTCAATCATGTGGTTTCGTCTGCATGCGCTACAAGCACACACTGTTGTTTTCCCTGCTGCTGGAGTTTTCATAGTCACTGATTTTGTCAAATTTTCTAGTGTTTTACTACAGTATTGTGGTAATTAGTATTTGTGAACTTACATAAATAACTTTTTGAGAATGAAGTAGTATTTAAAGAGAAAGGAGGAGAAAAATCAAAAAAAGATTCCATTCAATTACTAATAATCTTGCAACTAATTGTGCTGTAATTCAATGTAGAAGGATTTTACTAAACAATTTTGTTGTTAATTTTCATATAATGTAAGGAATATTATTTTTAAGCAATTACAACTATATCACATATTATTCTATGATTAAAATTGATAATAAACATTACTAAGTATTCTGTGTGGTCTGGTACAGGAGGAGGTCCATGGGGCTGGGGAGAATGTGACACCATGAGTTACCACACTGGGTGACATCAACTCTAGTGATGCCCTTGCTTATTGGTTTTCCTGATTCTGTTCTCATCTGCCTGCAATTTATTCTCTACACAGCAGTCAGAGTAAACTAGTAATTAAGATCATATCACTGCCCTTTCTAAACATCTCCATTTGATTCCCTCACACTAAAAATAAAATCCAGATTTCCCATCTTGACTTACGAAGGTCACTTGAACTGGCCCTTGTATATTTTTCTGAATTCATGATGCACCCCTCCCCCACCCCTTGCCAACTATTCCCTTTCTTGCACAGCCACACTCCTGATGATGGTGGCTCCATCAGCCTGTGTACATGAGTGAGAATGGAATGGACCGAAGCCCCCAGGTGCCCCATGATGAACATATTTTAAACTACTAAGATTTTAAGATTGTTCTTGAAGCATAATCTAACCTATTTTAACTGGTAAGGAGCTTCATTTGTACATTCTTTTATAAAACACATATTTTGTGGTTGTGTAGTATATGTCAGATTATTCTTGGAACAAATTCGTGGTCCCGTGGGGTTTACGTTCTAATGAAGTATTTATAATATAAACAAGAAAAAAAAAAATGAATGAGATAATCTTACATAATGAGAATGAGCAGGGAATGCCCCAGCCATTCTTCAAACTCAGCTTGAGTACTACCAACTCAGGTCACCATGGGCAGATAACACAAATAGAGGCAGATGAAAGCCCTAAGGTAAGAAAGATGGCCACAGAATGTTTCCAAGACAACCAAGAAGTTCGAGCTCTTGGAAAGAAAGGTAACAAAATGAATAAATGAACCAAGTCTAGCACTTTTTAGAGAAATAATGGCCAAGAATTCTTGGATTTAAAGAAAAATGTAAGAACTCACATTAAAAGGCCACATAGAATATTGTGTAGAACAAATGAAAGAAAAAATATATACTTAAACACAACGTAGAATAATTTAAGAATACTAAAATCAAAGAGAAACATCTAAGCTTTGGAAATAAAAAGAGGATTACCTATAAATGAGCAAGAATCAGATTTGACATCAGAGTTTCAACAGCCATATGAGGAGAAAGATGATGGAGAAATTGTTTCACCGTGTAAAGGTAAAGAACTTCAACCTAGAGTCTTTTATCCAGCTAACTGCACACCTCAAGAATGAGATGAAGAAACTTTCAGACGTTCTACATCTCTAAATGTTTATCACCCAAAAGATTTATTCTGGAAGAACTTCAGAGAAATTAAACCAGGAAGATGAGAAATGAATCAACAACAAAGAAATAAGATATTGGCAGTAAGCAAGTACAGAATTTTCAGGTTTATTACTGATTAAATAAATAATGACTACAAAGAAAAATGGTTATCCTGTAAACACGAAACTAAAGTATCAAGCAGGCTAAATTGATTGGCAAGAGAGGGATATAGTTCTAGTCCTAATGAAAAATACATACAACCTTTACGGAGAAAAGTTTAAATTCTTTTGAGGGATATTAAATAATTCCTAAACAAATAGAGAAATACATGTTATAAGATGGAAAGACTTAACAGTTTAAAGATGTTAAATTTCCCCAAATTAATCTATATACTCAATATTAATCCTATCAATATCCCCTTTGGAGAAATTGGACCAACTACCAGAAATTTATATAGAAAAAAGGTCCACAAATGACTAAGTATATTCCTAAAAAGAAGCTTTTTATGGGGATCTCAGTTTACCATATATTAAGACATATTTCACATCAATAATAATAAGAACAATGTGCTTTTTCCTAGGAACTGATCAGAAAATTAGAGCAATGAAATAGAAACAGATTCATATATATGGACACCTGGTATATGACAGTAGAGAAATGACAAATCAGTGGAAAAATAGCAATTTTTCAACACGTTGTGCTGGGGAAATTAGTTCACCATACATACAAAAACAAAATTAAATCCTTATCTCACACAATCTATATCTATAACTATACCTATATCTATATGTAGTTTATAATGCTTATATATCTTATATAAGAGTGGGTAACTTTGAAGAAAGTGTGATGGAGAAGGAGACAAAAAATGCAATAAAAGAAAGCAAACCTGTGCGTGAACTAATAGACGGTAGAGGGTCACTAACTCATGATCAGTTGTGTGCACCTCCAGTCCAAAGCTGGGCATTAACAAGGTGCAGGGTGGAGAGTAAAATAATGGAAACTGGGTAAAGGGGCACTATGAATGAGCCTAAGGTGAGTGAGGTGGGAGTACTAGCGTGTCGGGGAAGGCCTGTCTGAGGAGGCGATGTGCAAGCTGAGACGTGAGTGAGAGAAGAATCATACGAGCCAGTCAGTGGCCTTGAGGAAACAAGTTCCAGACAGATGGCCAAGGCCCTGACAGGAAGAGACAGCTATGATGGGCAAGAAGAACGGAAGAGAAGGCCAGGGTGGCAGGTGAGTGGGGAGTGGGGCTTGCAGGATTGGTAAGCAAAATTCAACAAACGGGCAAAGCTGGATCATGAAGGACCTTGAAGACCACTGGAAGAGGATCAAAACAAAACAAAAGGTAAGCAGAAGCCAGAGTATTTCATTTCATTTATATCATAATAGCTGAAAATATCCAAATTTAATGTGACCTTTACAAATTCTATATAAACCTTCAAACAAATTATCCAGACCTTTTTTTTCCCCACAACCTCCCAATTTTTTTGTTCGTTTGTTTGCTGTATTTGTTTGCTTTGCTTTTAAACTAACGTTCACATACCTACCTTAGTGGCAAAAATGATCTATTTTCTCTTGAAAATGGTGATAAAGCTCTTGAATCTATACTATTGATGTTGTTGTTGTTAGGTGCCATCGAGTTGGTTCTGACATCTAGAGACCCTATAGGACAGAGTAGAACTGCCCCATAGGGTTTCCAAGCAGTGGCTGGTGGATTTGAACTGCAGCCAGGCTCTTAACCACTGTGCCACCAGGGCTCCATGGTATTGATAGAGACCTCAAAATGTTTCTTTTCCAGTTGTTCCCTTCTCGACCTATACCATCCTATAGAGATGAAGCTCTATTTTAAAGATATCTTGGCTTCCTGGGCAGCTGAAGTCAGCATCTAATCCACTAAGACGTATTTCTGATAGCTGATAAAAGTTGTCTCATTTGAATTACTGATACACATAAGTTGTCTCATTTGAATTACTGATACACATAACAAAGTCATCAGTTTTTTTAAGGACTTGACATTTCAAGGCACTTGCATATACATTTTTTATCTGATCATTTCAACAATCTTCAGAATTAGGCAGAAATGCTCTCATTCAAGTTTTCTACTTCAGAGCCCTGGTAGCACAGTGGTTAAGATCTCAGCTGCTGACCAAAAGGCCTGCAGTTCAAATCCACCAGCCACTCCTTGGAAACCCTATGGGGCAGTTCTACTCTGTCCTACAGGGTACCTATGAGTCGGAACTGACTTGATGGCACCTAACAACAACAACTGCAGGAAGAGTTTAAGTGGCTTAACGACAACAAATCCTCGCAAGGGACAGAACTAGGAACAAAACCCATTTATTAAATTTGGAAATGGATAGTGGTGATGGTCGCACAACATGGTGAACATAATTAATGTCACTGAATTGTGCACATAAAAATGGTTGAATTGGCAAATGTTTTGTTATATATATTCCACCACAATAAAAATCTTAAAACATAAATAAATAAAACTCGTTTCTTAAAACATTTGGTTAGTGGTTTTTCCTTTTTTTTCTGTTTTTTCTTCCCTATGTTTTGACAATTAAATAACTGTTTAAATATCATTATTTCTGTAAAAAGGTTTTGAGAAGAGTTCGTGTGAGGGAACAAAAAGGCCAATAAGACATGTTTCCTATTCCCCAGGAGCCCCAGAAATCTGCACAATATTCCCTGCAATCCAAGCAAGCATAGCTGCATGAAGGCAGCCATCTACATTCTATTCCTCTTTAAATCAACTTTCTCTGTGAGTGTCCCATAATTTTGAATTATGGTTTAATGTTCATTTATGGTTTAGATTATGATTAAGGTACAATTAATCTCTGATAAAGCCATGTCTACATTGATTCAATAAATCAAAACTTTTTAGGGTGGGTTTTACTTTTATTACCTCTCTAATGACTAACTTCTGGTTAATCCAGCAAGCACTGCAATAAATCCATGTTGAGTCATTGATAACTTTGGATTGACTATTTTCTTTACGATATTTTGAGTGATGGCATGATTTTGATGTTTATATCTCCTCCAAGGTTTTAAGGTTTATACTACCGCCCTGTTTAATAAAATATTTTGAAAAACACTTAAAAATTATAGTTTGTAACAAATCAACAATCAGCATTTTCAGAGCTTATGCAATGCTATATTCTCCTGGTTTCCAATGACTGAGCACTTTTTTTTCTCTTCTGTGAATTATTTTAAAAACATTTACTGAAACATGTCTTAGAGATTTTTTCTTTCAGGAAAACTGATAAAAAAATCCATCTGTGTCCACTGATATGAGCTTATTTTCACTAAAAGACCTTGCCTTCTTGAGGGCAACTGTTGAATCATTCACACTTCTTTTCATGAAGCCTGCTAAATTGCAGATGATTTAGCTTCAGTATATCTTTAATGATAGAAATCACATACAAATCGGGTGCAAATTTTCAAGAAATAATTGTGCGAATTGAAATACACTTAGTTATTAAAGAATCTGAAAATACCAAGTTGACCAGGTCAGATTTGATGGGTTTGGACTGCTGTATTTCATTACAGCCTGTATACAGAAACTCACCCATTTTCGGATGGTCTTCTTTAATCATGGGGAACTCCTTTAGGCCATTCAAAACCAATAAGAAGGTTGGTTATACTTGAATTAAGTAAAATAATCAGCAAAGATTGGGAGAAACCCTGCCCAAGTAGAGTTTGAAAACCTTCAGTACAAAGTTCTTAAAACCAGGCTATAACTTCTAATGAATTACTTGCTCTGTTATTACTGCAACTTGAGTCAAGTCAGAAGCAATTTAGTCATTGCTTAGCCAATATTCTTCTGCCCCTGCATTGATACATAGTAAGGAATAAGGTTTGAATGGCCTGCAATGCTTTTCCAAACTGGGGCAAAGTCCATCTGGCCATGTCCGTCCAGTCCTACCTATCTGCAAATGTTCAGCCTTCCACATATGGGCTACACAGCACATGTAAGGCAATCAAATCTGTTAGTCGTGGGATGATCCGTCTGGTGTTTTCAGCCATCTTAATAATTAATTGGGTAGCATCTGAATCAATAATACAATGATCCAATTTGGTCAGTAATGTGTCAGCTTTTCCTGAAGATGGGTCCAGTTATTGTGATAACTAGTTACTTCAGGACATAGTCACAAAAGTAGGAAGTTTTAACTATCTTTTAAAAAATATTCGTACAACATACCTGGAAATAATTCATACAAACATAATTGTGTCAGTCAGAAAGGCAAGGAGGTATTAACTCAATGAATGAGTGATTCGTTATTTATCTGTATTACTAATAGGAGCCCTGATGGCACAACTGTTAAGCACTTGGCTGCTAACTGAAAGGTTGATGATTTGAACACTCCAGCCCACTCTGCAGGAGAAAGAAGTGGCAGTCTGCTTTCATAAAGATTACAGCCTTGGAAACGCTGTAGGACAGTTTAATTCTGTCCTAGAAGGTTGCTATTAGTCAGAAACGACTTGATGGCGATGGGTTTGGGTTTCTGGGATATGTGTATTCATACATCTTACATACTTTGGACATGTTGTCAGGGGGGATCAGTCCCTGGAGAAGGACATCATGCTTGGTGAAGTGGAGGGTCAGTGAAAAAGAGGAAGACCCTCAATGAGATGGATTGACACAGTGGCTGCAACAATGGGCTCAAGCGTAACAATAGTGAGCATGGCGCAGGACCAGGCAGTGTTGCATTCTGTGGTGCACAGGGTCACTATGAGTTGGAACCTACTCGACAGCACTAACAACAACAACATATATTATGTTCACACGTATATAGAGATATATTAAGACCTTAAACATGAAAACAGCACATCTTGATAGACTTGGGGGAGGGATGTCTGTATCTTTGTTTTATAAATAAGAAAAGTAGTTTTCAAGAAGAAGTTGTTTTTTTGATACTTACATTTATATCCAAACCATAACATACCCTCCACCCACTCCTCTCCACCTCCATTTTTCAGCCTAAGAGATCAAAACCTAGAGGAGTTAAACTTTTAATACTGAAATATTTAAAATTAAAAATAAAACAACAACAACACAAAACAGGTCTGAGTCAACTCCAACTCATGGTGACCCCATGTATGCAAGAGTAGAATTGTGTTCCTTAGGGTTTTCAATGGCTGATTTTTTGGAAGTAGACCACCAGGACTTTCTTCCAAGGTACCTCTAGTTGGACTCCAACATCCACTCTTTCAGTTAACAGCCAAGCTAAGGAATCCATTGAAAAGCAGATGATGATTAATATCTTGAAATGATTTGATGATAATTAAGATTTTAAAAAGTTGTTGGGTTATAAAAACCTCGCTCGGCTTCTAACTGAAAGGTTGGCAGTTCTAACCCACCAGCTGTACTGTGGGAGAAAGATATGACAATCTGCTTCCACAAAGATTATAGCCTTGGAAACCCTATGGGGCAGCTCTATTCTGTCGTATAGCGTCGCTATGAGTTGGAATCTACCCGATGACAATGGGATATAAAAAGCAGCACGCAAGTAAATTTTGAGTTTTTCATTAATTCTAAGTCCCCTTTTGAATACTTTTTTCATTGCATGAGATTTTTTCATCTGACAAAAGGCTTAGCCACCTCTTCAAGCAGAATCTCTCTTCAATACTTGAAGATAAATATCTACAAGTAGCCTTTAAACAATGCTTGTCATGTTTGTCATTTACGAAGCAGACTTATACATAAATTAAGTTTCCCTAACTGTTTCTATGAATTAGGGCCTCGTGAAGTGTGCTATTGCTAACACACTCTGGTAGTATGTTGCTACCAGTTCAATTGTTTTAATGATAAATTTCCTTTAGAAAATGGAAGGATCTGTTGACAGACAAAAACAGGAACCAACAATGTAGTGTTTAGACTTGCAAATGATGGAACATTTAATTATTCCAAAATAGCATTGTTCAGTTAGAGTATGATCATTAAATCCATCATCCTTCAGTGTATATGCATGAAACATTTATCATGTCCTCCTCAAACAGTAGCCAGTCATCGAAATATAGATTTTTGGACCATCCATTATCAGCATGACATTTTATCGAAAGCCTGGAATTTCATTTATTTTTCGTAACAGAGATAAAGTGTTTGTAAACGATGTGATAAGACCATAAAGAGAATGTGAAGTGAAACCTGGCTTCATACTGAGAAAAACGAGAGATGGTATATCAACAGCAACATTCCAGGTAAGAGTATATGTTCTCTAGATACTGATTTTTAAAATGTGTGCTCAGTTTTGGTACTCTAAATTTGTTTGCAAATTAATTTGCATTTAGACTCCAGACAGAGGCAACAAGATCAAGACAGAAGGAAACTCTTTCTGTCAATCTGCAAGTACTGAAAACAATGTTTACCTCTCATTTGAGAGATAGATGTCTCAGAAAGCAGTGTTTGACGAAACTCAGAATTGTATTGATCTGTTTTGTTTTTTTCTACAGGTCCTCATTTTTCAGGAATTGTATTTTGTAGGTACATGTTCATTATGTTAAGTTCCATTAGAGACAAGTTATGTTTGGGATCTGGACAAAAATTTTCCGGGAAGACTTTGTTTGTTTAAAAAAAAAAAAAAAAAAAATTCTACAGAGATGGTCTTCCTTTTATTATGCAATAACTTGCAGTGGTGAGTTGCTTGGCCATGATTTAGAAGCAAACTTTTCCATACAGGGCCTTGAAGGGAAAGGTCTTATTTGGTTCAATATTACTAACCACCCCTCTCCCTGGCCTCATTCCTTTCCACCACCATTTTACAGCCCAAGAGACCAAGACCCAGAGAAGTTAAATGACTTGCACAAGGTCACATGTTGATGTCAAAGGCTGGCCTTGAGTTCAGGTTTCCTGATACTTATTAAAATATTCTTTTGTTCCACCATTCTGCCAATGGGAAGTGGATGTGTTTGTGCATGTGTGCATGCATGCATGCCATCAAGAGTCTCTATGAAATTCTAACCAGACTATAAATTGGGAACTGACTAATAGCCTACACTTAATTAGTTGGACCAACTTAAGAAAAAATTCCAACCACTTTTCCTAAATGGGTTTGGCATCCTGTGAAATGGAACAGAAAGTCTTCATCTTTTTTAAAAAAATTTTGTGCATGATACATACACATATGTATATATATAGAGAGTCTCTCTGGGTTGTACAAATGATTAACTCACTCTGTTGTTAACTCAAATGGAAGGAGGTTACAGCCTACCCAGATGTGCCTCAGAAAAAAGGCCTGGTGATTATCTACTTCTGAAAAATCAGCCATTGAGAACCCTATGGAGCACAGTTCTACTCTGACTCAGTGACAACTGGTATATGATATATACGTTGTTATTGTTGTTAGGTTCCAACTATAGCGACCCTATGTACAACAGAATGAAACACTGCCCAGTCCTGTGCCATCCTCACAATCATTGCTATGCTTGAGCCCATTGTTGCAGCCACTGTGTCAATCCATCTCATTGAGGGTCTTCCTCTTTTTCGCTGACCCTCTACTTTATACACACACACACACACACACACACACACATAATAGCCGACGGTTAATTGGATGAACTTAAGGAAAAATTCCAACCACTTTTCCTAAAAAGTTTTGGCATTCTGTGAAAAGGAGCAGAGAGAGAGACAGAGAAATCAGAAGACCCTCACTCAAAGTACGGTCCAAAAATACAATCAATGAGCATAGTTAACAATATGTATACTTACCTCTCTTCAGTCCTGGCCTTTTAAAACCAGAAAAACTTACTTAGTTGTTTCCATTGATTCACCTTCCTGTCTGGTCATCCCTGTTTCTCAGCCTGGTTGTCTTCTTTGTATTTGTGGTCAGTTCTGAGTCAATGAAGGTATATGACAAGAAAGAAGAGAGATATATTTGAATGCTAAGTGGTGGAGTTGGCATGGACTATGTTTGTCTTTTTTCCTATTATATCTACGACATTGAATAAGTATGGTGAAAGGACACAACCCTGATGCACAACTTTCCTGATTTAGACCACTTAGTATCCCTTTGTTCTGTTCCAACGACCGCCTCTTGGTCTATGTACAGGTTCTATATGAGCACAATTAAGTGTTCTGAAGTTTCCACTCTTCGAAGATATTATCCATAATTTGTTATGATCCACACGGTTGAATGCCTTTGCGTAGTCAATAAAACACAGGTAAACATCATTCCAGTATTCTCTGTTTTCAGCCAAGATCCAGCTGACATCAGCAATGATTTCCTCATTCCATGTCCTCTTCTGAATCCAGCTTGAGTTTCTGACAGTGCGCTGTCGATGCACTGCTACAACTGCTTTTGAATGATCTTCAGCAGAATTTTACTTGTTGTGATATTAATGATATTGTTTGATAATTTCCACATTCTGTTGGATCCCCATTCTTTGGAATAGGCACAAATATGGATCTCTTCCAGTCAGTTGGTCAGATAGCTGTCTTCCAAATTTCTTGGCATAGATGAATGTGTACCTCCAGCACTGCATCCCTTTGTTGAAACATCTCAGTTGGTATTCTGTAATTCCTGGAGCCTTTTTTTTTTTTTTGCCAATGCCTTCAGTGCAGATTGGATTTCTTCCTTCAGTACCATCAGTTCTTGATCATATGCTACTTCCTGAAATGGTTGAAAGTGGACCAATTGTTTCCGATACACCGACTTTGTATATACTTCCATCTTCTTTTGATGCTTCCTGGGTTGTTTAATATCTTGCCCATAGAATCCTTCAGTAATGAAACTTGAGGCTTGAATTTTTTCTTCAGTTCTTTCAGCTTGAGAAATGCTAAGCATGTTCTTCCCTTTTGGTTTTGCAACTTTGCACATTTCATTATAATATTTTGTCTTCTCAAGCCACCCTTTGAAATCTTCCATTCACCTGTTTTGCTTCATCGTTTCTTCCATTTGCTTTAGCTATTCAACGTTTAAGAGCAAGTTTCAAAGTCTCTTCTGACACCCATTTTGGTCTTTTCTTTCTTTCCTGTCTTTTTAATGACCTTTTGCTTTTTTCTTGTATGATGTCATCCCACAACTTGTCCAATCTTTGGTCATTAGTGTTCAGTTCATCAAATCTATTCTTGAGATGGTCTCCAAATATTCAAGGGGGTATTTTGGTTCTCATGGACTTGTTTTAGTTTTCTTCAGCTTCAACTTGAACTTGCAAATGAGAAATTGATGGTCTGTTTCGCAGTTGATCCCTGGCCTTGTTCTGACTGATGATATTGAGATTTCCCATCAATTCTTTCCACAGATGTAGTCGATTTGATTCTTGTGTTTTCCGGCTGGTGAGGTGCACTTGTTTAGTCACCTTTTATGTTATTGAGAAAAGGCATTTGCAATGAATAAATCAATCATCCTGCAAAATTATATCATGTGATCTCTGTGTCATTTCTATCACCAAGGCCATATTTTCCAACTACAGATACTTCTTCTTTGTTTCCAATTTTTGTATTCTAATCAACAGTAATTATCAATGCATCTTGATTGCATGTTTGATCAATTAGACTTCTGAAATTGTTAAAAATCTTCAATTTCCTCATCTTTGGCATTACTTTGGCATACTTATTCTATCTGTATGCTGAGCAAATAATCCAAGAAGCTGGACTATATGAAAAAGAATGTGGCTTCAGGGTTGAAGGAAGATTCATTAACAGCCTGCAATATTCAGATGACACAATCTTGCTTGCTGAAAGGGAAGGGGATTTGAAGCTCTTACTGATGAAGATCAAAGACTGCAGCCTTCAGTATGGATTACACCTCAACATAAAGAAAACTAAAATTCTCACAACTGAACTAATAAGCAACATCATAATAAGTGGAGAAAATATTAAAATTGTCAAGGATTTCATTTTACTTGGATCCACAATCAATTACCATGGAAGCAGCAGTCAAGAAATTAAACCACATATTACGTTGGGCAAATCTGCTACAAAAGACCTCTTTAAAGTGTTAAAAAGCGAAGATATCACTTTGAGGACTAAAGTGCACCTGACCCAAGCCAGAACATTTTCAATTGCCTCATATGCATGCCAAAGCTGTACAATGAATAAGGAAGACCAAAGAAGAATTGACGCCTTTGGCGAAGAATATTGAATATGATGCCTTTGGTGAACAATATTGAATATACCCATGGACTGCCAGAAAAACGAGTAAGTCTGTCTTGGAAGAAGTACAGTCAGAGTGCTCTTTAGAAGCAAGGCTGGTGTGATATCGTCTCACGTACTTTAGACATGTTATTAGGAGGGACCAGACCCTGGAAAAGGACATCATGCTTGGTAAACTAGGGGGTCAGTGAAAAAGAGGAGAACCTTGGAGAAGATGGACTGACACAATGGCTGCAACAATAGGCTGAAATCTAGCAAGGATTGTGAGGATGGTGCGTGATTGAGCAGTGTTTTGTTCTGTTATACATAGGGTCACTATGAGTAGCAAGCAACTCGAAGGCATCTAACAACAACAACAACATCTACAACATAGAAATAGGCAAATCCCAGGCCTATAGAACTTTCTTTAGGATTTAATTAATTGATGTCTGACTTTACTAATAGCCAGTAAACTCTCCTGTTTCTTATTTACCTCCTCCCTCTGGGGGTAAATTCATTATTTTTGAGGGAAAAAAAAAAAAAAGGGTAGGTAGCTCCACTACAGTCTTGGTAGAGATAAAGATGTGGGAGACGCATATTTTTCCTTACAAAGGAAATTGATATTAATATAGATTGATAGTATGGACTTTTCAATACCATGGTGATTTAGCTGACTGATTGCTAAATACCAAAAAAAGAAAAGAAAAAAAAAAAAAAAAACCCGTTGCTGTCGAGTCGATTCCGACCCTTAGTGACCCTATAAGACAGAGTAGAACTGCCCCATAGGGTTTCCAAGGAGTGGTTGGTGGGTTTGGTTAGCAGCCGAGATCTTAACCACTGCACCACCAGTACTCCGTTGCTAAATAAAGGGTATAAAAAAAAATAAACAAGGATATTGTTAGTGACATCAACATCGTCCATCCATTTCCTCATAAATAGGCTAATAAGGTGAGGCTGAGGAGAGACAGTGGGAGAAAATTTAAACTAGGAAATCACAGAAATGCTACAGGAAGCCACAACTGACTCTCTAATGCACCCTATTTATGAGGCAGCTAAGGAGGCAAACAAATATCAATTGTGTGCAATAGTGCCATGTCTACAAACGTGAAACTACCATCATTTTGATAGGTGTTTTGCATACATATGGACTGTAAGATCAAGCTTGAGATGTGTGATTTCTTACAATAATCAGTATATAAATCTTCCTTTAGCTGGCATGCTGCGCTCTGTGAAAGATGTTACATTTAGACTCTCTGCCTTACATCAAATGTGTGTAACTTCTATGCTTAACTTCCAACACCTGTCTCTGCTTTCTTTTCTCTTCCCAGTTAAAATATAACAATGTCCCCATGTTTACCGCTTTTTAATGCATGGAGTTTTGAAATATAGTACCTTGGAAAGTTTCATAGAAAAATTTTTTTGCACGGTGAAAGCAGTTTATAGCAAACCTCCACATCTACAAAACCACTTCTATGGGAAAAAGAAAGCACTGCCAGACAGTTCACAAAACTAAGTGCAGAAGTATACCTAACACGGACATAATCTGATCCCAGCAAAACATGATTTCTCACTGTGGAAAAAAACCTGTTACATAGAACTCCCTAGTTCCCTTTATACTGTATCTTCTTTCATTCCTCACCAATTCCCCAATCTCGACCTCTTCAATTTGCTCAACTTCCAGTTTTTTACTAGTTCTCTGCAAAATGTTGAGAATCTATTCTTTTGTTTCTCAAAATTCCCACTCCAATTCAATTTCCATACCATTTTCTCTCTCCTCACATCCCTTTCTTCTCCCATTTAATCACAGAATGTCACAGGAAAGGCAAAACAGGTTACCAAGAAAGCAACTTTCACCTGGAGGTTCTTTAATTTTTCTCTTTTTTCAATTTTTCCTCATCTCCTTGACCATTTCTATACGTTCATCTCCCAAAGTGGGGTGGCAATTTTCAGAAGAAAATGGATAAAACTCGGTGTACTCAAGCCTCACAATATGAATAACTAGCTGCTGTCTAGTCAATTTTGACTCACGGCAGCCTCACGTGTGTCAGAGTAGAACTGGGCTCCATGGGGTTTTCAAAGGCTGCTTTTTCAGAAGTAGAGCACCAAGTCTTTCTTCTGAGGTGCCTCTGGGTGGATTGAACCTCCAACCTTTCAGTTAGCAGCTGAGTGCATTAACTGTACCACCCAGGGACTCCACAGTATGAATAGGACATGGAAAATAGAAAATAAATTAGGTGAAGGAATTCAGGAAACTGAAGGACAAATTGTCATGATATTAAACCTCTGCAGTGATTTGCCCCTTGCAGCATCAACACATACACAAGAAGGTCAAAATTAAAAACAGGGCAACAGCTAATGTTAGACCCCCTCAGAAGTTGAAAGTAGGCACTAGTGTAGAAGATTTGAAGGGAGAAAAAGCTCTAAAGGGAGCCAGGTTCAGAGACAGGGTACAGACAACTCTGAGAATGTTTCAGGACCAAGAAGCAATGGGAGATTCCTGAGCTCAGTTAAAGCCATGTAAATTGAGGAAGGACTAATTTGGAGGACTATATTCTGCTTGGTTTTTCAGGAAGAAGAGGCTGGGGAGGGTCAGTAACTTAAGAAGTCCCTCATCCTTATTACTTCTAGGGTGCGTCTTTTGGCTTCAAAAGGATAGAACACAAAAAGAATCCAGTATCTGCAAATATTTCTTAAACCTTTGTGTTACCCTTTCTCCCAGGAAGTTAGGAAGAGTGTTCTTCTAAACATAAGGGCACTATTTTTCTTCTTTTTAAAATCATGGAAATTAATCTCAGGCAAAGGCAAACACACACACACACACACACACACACACACACACAGACACACACATTAGAGAGAGATAGCTTAGATTTGAAAACTTTGGGTAAGAGGTAAAGGAAAATGAGACAATTCAAAAGTAAGACTGACTGTCCAGAGAAAAAAAGCTGGATGGTCATTAAGTAATTTGCTCCAGAGAATGGTCAGACATTACCATTAACACAGAAATATAGGGCACTGGCATTTTCCATATCAGATGTGTTTGAAAAATGAAAGGTTTGGGAGAGAGGGAAAATAGCTGATATATGGTAAATGTCTCATAGAATCAGAGAGAAATACAACCAAGAAAAAACTGCCCTTTAAAAAACATGACATGGAAAATGTTCAAGTATTTATGTGGTTTTCTTTGTCTTTTTTCTAAAAATCATTAGTTTCAGAGTACTAACGAAGTATTTTTAGACGACACTACACAGAAGTCATATATTTTCAGTTAATAACACATAGAGGTAAATTAGCTTTGTGTATGCATCTTCGAGGCCTTGGGGTAAACATCTGGCCACCAACATCAACAATAAGTTTGTTTGGTTCAGCATAATAGTCTTCAAAACATAGACCTGTGTTTATAGATTAAGATTAAATTGAGGAGAGACTTGGTAATTGTTAATGACCTCTCTTTCCTGAAAATGAAATAAATCTAACATTCATTCCTTTTAACCAAGCCCTTGAGAGAGAGGTTATATTAGTGTTTGCAGAGATTGTTTAACTAGAGCAAGAATTAGCTATTTGCTTCTGGTTTACTTTGCTTTAATATTTTAATGACACCATAAATGTGGGAGCTAATTAATATTAGAAAAATTTCCAACCAGTTTTCTTAAATATTTTTGGACATTCCATAATAGTTTCAAAAGTCTTCAGGCTCATGTTTTAAAAAGTTACCCAATTTGCATCAGAATAACTCATAATTACCAATAACACCATCTTCTACTCAAAATCACTTCTGGCTAAGATAGAATAATGGGGACTGGATTTATCCTCCTGCCTGACACAATGACAAGAAAAGGACAAAACATATGAAACGGTAGTTTTTAAGATGCTGGGCACTGTACAACAAGGACAGTGATTCCTGAGAGATAGTAAACAAATGAGGCAATCCCTATGATTGCCCCAGCTTATTACCTTGGGAGAGTTTCCAGGTCAATGCGCAGGGAAGGGGAACCAAAGAAGACTTCAGTGCTCTCTCTGAGTTAAGACCATGGAACTGAGAGTTTGTGGAGATCTAGGCAGCCAGAGCTCACAGGACAGCATACTGGAGAGGAGAGAACTGCAAGGAGAGAAAGAGAGAGACAAAACTCTGGAGATCTACAGAGGATGCCCCTGCAGTATTTATATGAGTACTTACCAGCTTATTCATGTGAGGAAGCTACCTGAAGCCAGGGGAAAAACACCTAAAAGGATTAGAAAAGATAGAATGGGATTATAAAAAACATTCAACTGACCCAAAACAAAGCATAAACAGAGGAGAAAGGAAATAAAGAACAGATGGGACAAATAGAAAACAAATAATAAGAAAATAGATTGAAATTTATCCATATTGATAATTACATTAAATGTAAATGGTTTAAATGCCCCCAATTAAAAGGAAGAGGTCATCAGATTAGACAAAAAAGCAAGACTCAACTATATGCTGCCTACAAGAAACACACTTTCTTAAGCACAAATAGTTTAAAAGTAAAATAGTTAAAAAGTAAATGGCAAAATATGTATCAGGGTACAACTAATCAAAAGAAAGCTGAAGTGTCTTTATTAATTTCAGAATAAGTATATTCAGGACAAAGAATATTAATAGGAAAAAAGGTCACTTCAATATGATAACAGGATCAGTTATTCAAGAGGACATAACAGTCCTAAGCATTTACGCATGGAGTAGCAGTTTCAAAATACATGAAGCAAAAACTGATAGAACTAAAAAAGAAATAGATACATTTACAATTATAGATGAAGATTTTAATACTCCTCTCTTAATAATTGGTAGAAAAAATAGACAGAAAATCAGTTAGGATATATACGATTTGAATAACACAACAACCAACTGGATCTTACTGACTTTTATAGGATACACCACCTAACAACTGCAGAATAAACATTCACTTCAGGTGCACATGAAACATTAACCAAGACAGACCATTTTCTGGATCATAGAAAAGTCTTAATATATTTCAAAGGATTCAAGTAATATAAAGTATGCTCTCTGACCATAATTAAATTAGAAATTAATAGCAAAAAGATGTTTGGAAAATCGTCAAATATTTGTAAGCTATATACACACACACACACACACACACACACATATATAATATATACATACATATACGTGTGTGTGTGTGTATATATATATAAAATATACAATAAATTGAATTTGTTGTTAAATGCTTTCTCAGAAAGCTCCAGGTTGAGATGGCATTATTTGTGAATTCTACCAAATATTTCAGGAATAAATAATACCAACTCCGTACAAAGTCTTTCAGAAAATTGAAAGAGACGTCCCAACTCATTTTATGAGGCCAGCATTACCCTGATATGAAAAACTAACAAGACCTTACAAGAAAAGATAAATACAGAACACTATCCCTAAAGACCATAGATGCAAAATTCCAAATTGAATTTTAGCAAATCTAATCCAACAATACGTACTAGCATAATATATCACGACCAAGAGGGATTTATCTCAGGACTTCTAAGGTGGTTTAACATTCAAAGATCAGTCAATGTGATTTATCACATTAATAAACTGAAAAAGATAAAGCATATAATCATCTCAATAGACACAGAAAAAGCATTTGACAAAAATGGAACACCCATTCCTGTTGAAACTCTTAGCAAACTAGAAATCTGATAAAGGGTATTTGCCAAAAAAGCTATAGTTAACATTCTTGGGTGGTGCAAAGGGTTAAGCACTCGACTACTAGTCGAAAAGTTGCAGTTTAAACTCACCCAGAGGCACCAAAGAAGACAGGCCTGGTGATCTGCTTCTGAAAAGTCACAGCCTTAAAAACTCTATAGTGCAGTTCATGAGGTCGCCATGAGTCAGAATTAACTGAACAGCAGCAACATCGTACTTAAATGATGAAAGACTCAGTACTTTTCCCCTGAGGTAAAGAACAAAACAATGATGCCTGATCGCATCCCTTCTATTCAACCTTGAACTAAAGGCAAGAAAAATAAATAAATAAAAAATATTCAGAAGGGAAAAGAAGTACATCTTTTTACTTACAGACAACATGATTATTTATGTAGAAAATCTGTTGAAACCAACTAAAAAAGCTTTTAGAACTAATAAATGAGTTTAGCAGGATTGTAGAATATCAACCAATATCCCAACATATAAATATATAAATGAAGATAAATATATAAAAATTAATTGTATTGCTATATACTAGCAATAAACACTCAGAAACTGAAATTGTAAAAGGATATTTATTATAGCATCAAAAAATATAAATACTTGGGGGAGAGATCTCACAAAAGATGAAATACCTACACAGTAAAAACTACAACACATTGCTGAGAGAAATTCAAAATAATCTAAATAAGTGAAGAGTTATACTGTGTTTGTGGGTCAGAAGACAGTATTATTAAGATGTCAGTTCTCCCCGTATTTGTCTATAGATTCAATCTCCTTCAAAATTCCAGGAGTTTTTTTTTTTTTTCCTTAAATAGAAATTGTCAAGCTTTTTCTAAAATATTACAGAAATGCAAAGTACCTAGAATAGCCAAAACAACTTTGGAAAAAAACAAAGTTCCAGGATATACATTACCTAATTTCAAGGTTAATTATAAAGCTACGATAAACAAGACAGTGTGGTGTTAGAGAAAAGACATAGAGTGGAGAGTTGAGAAACAGATACATACATATATAAGGACAATAATTTTCAATAAAAGTGCAAAGACAATTCAGTGGAAAAAGGATAGTCTTGGCAACAAATGGTGCTGGACAACTGGACATCTATATGGAAACATATGATCTCATATCTCACACTATATACAAAATTAACTCAAAATTTATTGTAGATCCATAAGTAAAACTTAAAATTATGTAACTTGTAGAAGAAAATAGGAGAAAAAAATAGTGATCTTGTTCTGGGTACAGATTTCTTAGCTACCAGAGAAATGAAAGTACTTGTCCAAAATCTCACATTAAGTTAGCGGATGATCTAGAACAAGTGCTGGCAATTGTTTTCTCTAAAAGACCAGATAGTAAATACTTTCAGCTTTGTAGGCTATCCGGTCTCTGTTGTAACTACTCAACTCTGCTGTTACAGCAAGAAAGCAACCTAGACAATATGTAAATGAATGGATGTGGCTTTATTGCAATAAAACTTTATTTACAAAACAGGCAACAGGGCCGATTTGCTCTGAGCCTGTTACTTTGCTGATTCCTGACATAGAATTCGAACTCAGAGCAGGCACAACTGTTGCCTTTTCTGTAACAAACTAACTTCTTTCTTCCCTTCTTCTCCTCTTTCCTTCCTTCTTTTCAACAAGCATTTATTGATCACTAAAGGAGCCCTGGTGGTGCAACGGTTAAGTGCTCAGCTGCTAACAGAAAGTTGGGCGGATCAAACTCACCAGCTTCTCCGTGTGAGAAAAGACCTGGCAGTCTGCTCCAGTAAAGATTACAGCCTAAGAAGCCCTATGGGGCATTTCTACTCCATCCTATAGCGTGGCTATTAGTTGGAGTTGACTCAATGACACTCAACAACAAAAACAACTATGGTGCCAGACATCCTGTTAGTGTCTGAAACTACAACTATGAATAGAACATGATCCATACCCTCAAGGATTTATTTTAATGGGCCGAAATTTTTCAGTAAGATTATTATATGTGCTACAATAAAGGTAGCATAGCTATAATTTTCCAAAACATTTATCTCCATAAAATATGACCGTTTTAATGCCCATATTTAATTTAAGACTAGATTTTGAGTACTTTGTGCTAGAATTTGGAAGATCAGATTAAAAAGAAAAATGGTATGAGATATATTCTTGCCTATAATAAATCTATAATTTTACGGAGAAAATGAGGCATGTAAGTATGACTAAATCTCAAATGGGAGAACCTATCCTCCGGTTTTAGCTTTCTCTACCAAACCTCTGTACTTACTAATTACTCTTCAATTCAGTCAAACAGAGCAACTCACTCACCCCATAACTTCCTGCTTCTGGCTTTGCTCAGAGGGCTGCCCCATATCTACATATCCAAACCCCACATGTCCTTCAAAGCCTGGCTCACCTGTTGCTCCCCAGTGACTGCTTTTCTGCTCTTCCTTTCTCTCCTGAGTCAGAAGAAATCTCCTCCTCCTCTAAATTCCACTGGCATTTTATTGCCACCACTCTTGTAACTTAGTTGCCTTCTTTTCTGTATTGTAAATACTTAGGTAGACCTCAGCTCCATTTCCTCAGAATGTCTTGTTCACAGAAACCGTACTTGTTAATTTTTACATTCCTCTACAGTGCCTTGCTCGATATTCATGAGGTCAGTAAGTATTTACTAAATGCAAGAACGCTTTGTGAGAGAAGAGAAAGTGTCAGCTTTGCTCACAGACTTTATCCCCAGTGTGTCTAGAACCATGCCTGGCACATAGCTATTGTTGTTGTTGGCTGCTGTCAGGGCAATTCTAACTTACGGCAACTGCATCTGTGCAGAGTAGAACTGCTCCATAGGGTTTTCAAGACTATGACTTTTGGAAAGCAGACTGCCAGGCCTCTTTTCCGAGACACCTCTAAGTTGGTTCGAACTGCCAACCTTTCAGCTAGTAGTTGAGTGCTTAACTGTTTATGCCACCCAGGGACTCCGTGGTGCATAACAAGCACTCAATGAATGCTTGAAAAAATTAATGAGAGAGTACTGCAGACTAAAGTGTGTAGGTAGTGCAAAGGCACTCATCTGCTAAAAGAAAAGTTGACAGCTTGAACCCACCCAGAGGCCCCTCGGAAGAAAGGCCTAGCAACCTGTTTCCCAAGGTCACAGCTATAAAAACCCAATGGGGCAGTTGAACTCTGAAACACATGGCGTTGTCATGAGTCAGAATCGACACTATGGCAACAGATTTGGTTTTCCTTAACAGAGGGCAAGCAAAGATGTCCGGAAAAGGACCTTTGAAGAAATAGGACTTGAGAAGGGTTGCCTGATTTGGTTTTGTCCCTATTTATTCTTTTGATTAATAGCATTGTGATTTGTGAAGGGCTTTATCTGGTGTAATTGGCAGTTGGAGCTGCCAGTCTGTATCCATTTGTCTTCAGCCTACACCACTCCTTAACTCGGTGGCTGGTGGTTGTCTCTGGGTCTGATCACTCTCATCAGGCATTGGAGGGATTTGAGCCTTGGAGGCCACACAGGCATAAAGCTCCTTAGAATCCCTTTTATCAGCTGTTTTCTAAATGATCAGTAGGGGTGAAGTATAATTTTTGTTGTCATGCATGATTTGGGATACAGTCATGCTGAGTCCCACAAATCCCTAGAGCCTGAATCGCTGCAGAAACTGGTGTGACTGTTTTCAGAAGTAATCTCACTAGAATCCAGAATGTAGGCTCCTGAGTTGTCGCTCCTAAATTTCTGAGCTTATCTGAGCTTTGTGAGAATAGTAGTCATAATTCTGGCATTTAATTTAGTCCCTTTCATCTTCAAAGTTGTTGGCAAATGTTAACTAATTAGCCCTCAGATTCCCCTCCAGAGGACCTCAAGCAAATATCACTGCCCCATTTTTAAAATAAAGAGTCCCTGGGTGGTGAAAATAGTGAATGTGCTTGGCTACTAACCAAAAGGTTAGAAGTTAGAACCTACCCAGAGGCAACTTTGGAAGAAACACCTGGCGATCTACCTCTGACAAATCAGCCGTTGAAAACCCAATGAATTGGAACGGACTGGACAGCAACTGGTGATGGTAGATTTTAAAAATATGGGGTAAGGAGAAAAAAAATGAAAGTTTATAGCTCATCAGGTTAGAGCTCAGAGTTAGTCAGAGGCAAATCTAGAACCTGTTCCAGTTATGTTGGTTTGGATTACATACTTTCTCAAAATCATGAACTTGAATTATTCTCATTTGGCTACCAATGCAGTTACTTTAATGTGCTAGGATTTCTTTTTATGAGTCACTGAAGATTTTCACTGAATATTCCCTTGTACCTAAAAATTAACCTCCAGATCTTGAGTCACACTTAGGTGGTTTGAACTTCATATTTTAGAGAAGCTTCTCCTGGGGCTCATGCAAAAACAAGAATACGTATGCACTGGCCACAATTTCGTCAGTGACAAGAAGCACATAAAAATAATCCCTCTTGCGAATGCTTAGCTGCAGGCCCTCCACGTCTCTTTGTGCTCAAACCATTTGCCCAGTAGCAAATGGAGGCTATCTGAATACTTGATCAAACTCTGCCAAATGTCCCTTTATCTGTTAAGCCTAAATTTAATATTCCCCTGCCTCCAAAATTAACTCGCCCTAATAACTTGGAGTGTTCTTCGGTATTGGTGCCCTGCCGGCAATCAGGAGAGAAAAACTAATATTGCTACTGCCTTTGTGTAAAATTTCATAAATAATCCTGTTTTGTTATCAACAAAGGTTCTTGCTGACAAGTTCAATCATGAATTTATGTTATAATTAGGATGGAAATCTGGTAACCTCTTGTATTAATCTGCTTACATTTCCAAATGTGGCAAGGACTGAGTCCCACAATATTGACAATAACGCTTGTGGGACAGAGGCATTTACTGATTCCTATAAACAGCAGCCAGCATTTGAATCTGGCCTTGAATGTACTTGGTGGCTTCCTTCTCCACTAGCAGTAAATTCCAATGATTGTAACAAATGACCCTTAATGGTATCATTGCAGTAAAGGCAGCCCATTTTGTGCTGTGTAGCCAAGCCCAGGTCTTACTTAAAATAGGCCACCTTCCCTGGGAGCATTTATCCCGCTATTTCAAAGTGCTTGGAAAATATGAGAGAACTTTCTCAGTGGTTTTGGAAGGCATCCATCAGAACAATGGTTAAGAGTAAAGTTGCTAGAGGGGAGAACTAACTAAGCAAACCTAGTGAGGTCAGACCAATTAGCAACCGATCCGATGTGTGCCTGGTGCTTGTTTATTTACATATTCAACAGATAACTGAGTGCTTATTATGCTGAACAAGCAGACATAATCCCTGTCCTTCTGGAGTTTATAGCCTAGTGAGAATATGAGTAAGGAGGCAATTACAAACAGTGCAGCAAGTGCCATTAGAATAAAGAATGCTATTGGCAGCACAAAGCAGAGTGCCCTATTTCCAGTTTGGGCCATCAGGGAAGGCGCAGGAGGTAACTGACTTCTAAACAGATCTGAAAGGTAAGTAGGAGTTAGGTAGGTAAAAAACAGAGGGGAAAGTGCCCTGCCCCAAGGAAGAGCATGCGTGGAATCCTGGAAGCAAGAGAGAGTGTAGAGTGATTGGGGAGGTAAAAGAATTTCACTCTGGACCAGAGTGCAAACCAGGAAGGTAGAAAGAGAGGAAGCAGGAGATGAGTCTGTGGATATATTGGAACCGAGTTTTGCAGGTTCCTTAAGTAATGGTAAGGAGTTTGGACTCTTTCTTGAGCGTAATAGGAAAGCATTGGAGGATTTTAAGCAATGGAGTATCATGATTGGTTTTGTATTTTTTAAAAAAAATCATTTGTAAAACAGAGTGGAAAAATGATTGATGGGCGCTAAGACCAGAGGCAGAGAGGCCAGGTAGAGGCTGTTGTATTAATCCAGAAATGTAATGATGCCAGCCTAGATTAGGAAAGCAGCACTGGAGATAGAGAAGAGGGGATAGATTTAAGAAAATAAAAGAGTTAGTACTTCCAGATGGGTTGATTATGGCAGGTGAAGGAAGGTGAGGGATCAAAGCCACCTCCCAGTGTCAGACTTTTGTTGATGTTGGTTCCATTTGTTGATATTAAGAGTCAAGGAAGAGTAGATGGCAAGGAGGGGTGGAGTGCGGATGAGAAATGGAAATTCAGTTTGGTAGCGTGGTCTAAACTGCCTACTGGAGATGATCAGTAGGCCCCTGGTGTATTGGTCTGAATTCTGGGGGAGAGGCATAAATGGTAGATGAACCAGGGGAATTGCCCAGGGAGAGATGCGCAGTGAGAAAAGACAGCCTTGGATAAATACACTGAGGGAGATTATCATACAAGAGACAAAGAGGAATCTGCAAGGAAGACCAAGGAGTGGCTAGAGAAGTAAGAAAAAAACAAGAAAGAAAAATATCCTGGAAGCCCAAGCAACTGTTTTTTAAGGAGAAGGAAGTGGAAATGAGTAAGTAAGGAAGTGACATGCACAAATTGGATTTAGGAACAGAGTGGTGACTTGATGACACCAGTTTCAGCAGAAAGGTTATAATAGAAACCATATTTCTGTGACAGAAAGAGTCAATGGGCAATTTACACCAATGTTTATTGCAGTACTATTCACAATAGCTAAAGGGTGGAGACAACCCACATGTCCATCAACAGATGAACGGATAAACAAAATGTGGTATATACATCCAATGGAATATTCTGTTATAAAGACAAATAAAATTCTAATATATGTTACAACATGGATGAACGTTAAAAACAACAACAACAAGGAAAAAACCAAACCCATTGCCAATGAGTTGATTCCGACTCATAGTGACCCTATAGGACAGAGTAGAACTTCCCCCATAGGGTTTTCCAGGGCTGTAATCTTTACAGAGCAGCTGGTGGGTTCAAATCAATGACCTTTTGTTAGCAGTCAAGCATTTTAACCACTGCATTACCAGGGCTAATTGAAATAAGCCAGATGCAACAGGACAAAAATTATATGATCTCACTTATATGAAATATCTAGAATAGGCAAATGCATAGAGACAAAAGTTTATTTGTGGTTACCAGGGGCTGGGGGCAAAGGAGGAATGGGGAGTTATTGCTTAAGGGGTACTAAGTTTCCGTTTGGGTGATGAAAAATTATTGGAAATTTGAAGTGGTGATGGTAGCATAACATAACCTATTGCCATCAAGTCGATTCTGACTCATGGTGACCCTATAGGCCGGAGTAGAACTGCCCCATAGAGTTTCCAAGGAGCTGGTGGTGGATTCGAACTGCTAACCTTTTGGTTAGCAGCCGAGCTCTTAACCACTGTGCCACAGGGCACCAGCATAACATAATGAATGTAATTAATGTCACTGAATTGTATACTTAAAAATGGTGAAAATGCCAAACTTTTTGTTATATCTATTTTATCACAATAAAATGTAATTAAAAAAAGAGTCAATGGGAGATGAGAAAATATAGACAACATGTGTAGACCACTTTTGAGAAACCAACTAAGAAGAAGAGGAAGATAGTAGCAATTGAAAGGTGAGCAGGGATGGGTCGATGGGTGGTTTTACAACGGGAAAGAACTTGAGCTGTTTTAACTGCTTAGAGAAAGGAGCCAGCAAGGAGTAGGAATAAAGGTTCGGGATGGAGACCACGTAGTTTATGGAGCAAACAGAACTTGTAGCGCCTGCACTCTTTTTCAGTGGTCCTACCACATCTCAGATTAAACGTGCTAAAAAGCACCCTCAGCTCACATTAACTGCATTTTCTGCAGTGAAACACATTAAAAGGATTTTTATAATTTTCCTTTAGAAATTATTTGGCTGTGGATAACTCAATTTATGATTCAGTATGATTTATTGACAATCAATGTGCATGCTTCAGAATTTTGGAAAACTGAGAACATCCAACTCACAAATTGTTTTCAAATGCAGTGAAATGTTTCTGAATGCTAAATTTAACAATGCTGATATTACACTTTAGGTGCATTCTATAATGTATTCCATTTGATTTTCATTCTTTATATTTTTGTTCAATAAATGTATATATTTTTTTCTGGACATAAAAATGTCTATAGGTACTTGAATAGCTCAGAAGTCCCAGAATGTTTATTTACATTACTTAATGGTTGAAATTGCCTAAAAAAACAAGGTTCTTGAGGAGATAAGAGAGGATGGAGGCCAGAGCAGAGGAGAAGGAATTAAGTTTCCAAACAAGAGTCTTCTTCCTTAGTATAGGAGAAAAAGACAAAAGACCAGGTGAAGGAGCAAGTTGGCAAAAATCACATTCTACAGTCTCTATTCTCTCTATGAAGTTGCAATTGAAGTACTGTCACCAGTGTGTGTGTGTATGTGCTCATGTCTGTGTGTTGGTGAATTTATGTCTTGTTGACAAGCTAGGGCATTGTTAGTCCTGGAAACTCATCTAGAGGCAAACATCTTGAACACTTGTTCCACTTGATGGTGTTCACAACTTGTTGGCTCTTTCACATTCTCCTTCCACGTAGGCCCTTTCGCATTCTCCTTCCACGTAGGCCCATTCCACCCTTGTGTGGCTGGGGTCTGAATAGATACCCATAAAGGCTGCACCTCTGTCTTTAAACTATAGGAGATTGTTCACTTGTCTCACTTTTCTCCTCATTGCAACACCTTGTTCCTACTCCTCATGTTAGGGCACGAGAGATGGATCAGTGTTTTCTTACCTACCTTTGTAAGAATTTCACTCCACTTCCCTATAAAGTCTTCTTTAAAGGAAAGAAAAGAAAATATTTCATTATGAATTTCAATGCCTCTTTTTTTCTACTTTCCTTTTTATCGTAAAAATGCTGCGTATTTACTACAGAAAGTGCAGATAAAAATTTAAAAATGCCACCACTGATATAGTAACCATGTTAATATGTTCCTTTTTCTAAAAAAAAAAGGAACCACATTATGGAAGCTGTTCTATAATCTGCCTTTTCATTTCAAGTAAAATATTATGAAGGATTTTCCATGTCAATAAACTTACTTCTCCAACAAAATGTTTGATACACATTACTCCATTGTATAACAATTTCCTTACTGTTGAACTTTTGTTTCCAAGATTTTAATACTGTAAATAACACTATGATGATTGTCCTTGAATTTAAATATGTATTTATATTATTGATTATACTTATTGAAAATAAATTCCTACTAGTTTAGTTTCTAGTTATAAGGGTTTATACTTTTAAAGGCCTTTGAGACATTTTGAGCTCACTTTAACGTCATCCCTTTATTCCTCTGAAGGTCCTCAGATTCTTGGGTTGTATTTTCATTTATACGGAAGATAAGTTGTAGATGACTCAATGAATTTGGAAGTCAGCTTGGAAAAAAATAAAAATGTCAAAAACCCAACCTTCTGAAAATCTCCGCCTCTTTGAAAATGTGAATCACTTCTGCACTTAAAGATAGCTCCACAAAATGGTGTCAAACTCCAACACTGCAAGCATTGATGCCAAACAGTCCATTTCAGTAATGCAATGCCCAGTGATGTTTTTAGCATTTCCATGAATTGAAGGTCATTTATAGTCAGAACAAGGGCTTCTCCCCTGATGAAACTACAGCATCTTACTCACCTCAAAAATGTTGGAATGCCTGTGGGGAAACTGAAAGCGCCGGCTGGACACTATTATTAAAATCTCCTAATTATTTAAAAAGCCATTTGGGATAATACAGTAGGTTTACTTTTCTTTCATTAATGTCCCTGGGCAGGCTATATAGAAGTTAGAAAGCCAGAACTTCATTGCTTTTGGCCAAAGACCATTGAAGTCCTTTCTGACGGGGGAAAGAAAGATAACTGTACGAAGTGTTCTTCAGAAAAGGTTATAAGCTTGTAGACAGAACAGAATCAAAGTACAATTCTGACTGTATTAACACACAATGCTTTGGTGTCGATTTTCTGAAGAGAATGTCAGATCAATACACTACCATATCAAATTGACTATTATGTCTGAAATAACTTTAGACCTGGCTTGAGAAGGAGTTAGTTGGGAAAAAAGAGAAAAAAAGTTGCATGAATGCTCATGTTGGACAATAAGTAAATTGTCTTTTATGGAAAAGCTCTTGATAACACAATGGATGAATTACCCTATGAAATTTCTGGAATTATTCAAAATGCACGTGGCAGAAGTCTAGAGTAATGAGAAACAAGTGCCTGTCATAATTCAGCATAAGAATACCACTTGAGTTAAAATATTTGCTTTGTACAAATTTGTCTAAGCCATATAAATGATTTGCAACTCTATTTCTTATAATTCACTTGATACAGCAAAATTAGAACAGAGCAATATTAAGGGGACAGTCCCTTGAAGGTCACAACAATGTGAGGAGCCTGGCTGTGTGGAGTGTCAGCTGAATAACCCATGAGGACTGAAGGAATAGGACTGGATTTCTTCCACTTAGCAGGCCTGGCAAATTCCCATGAAATTAGGTCACTAGGCAAAAGTTCCAGGGTTGGCAGCATACTTATGATTCTCAATCTCCCTTCTAAGTTGTAAAAAAATTCTGCTAAGGCCGTGTCTGAAATAACAGAATGGCTTGAAGGGACACCAGATGAATACTCAATATGAAGAACAAATACGTAAAGTTTAAAGGGAGCTGAGAATAAAGAGAGAGGTTTAATTATTGAAGCTAAGGGTTGAGGTCAGAAGCTTATCAGTTATCCAATGAACAAGTATTTATTGAGAACCAGCAGATACCTGATACCACAATAACCATATGTGGTTAGAAATGTAAGACCTGGGTTGGGTATTTGCCTTCACTTCATTTGAAAGTTTAGTAGCATACAGGGCTACTACATCTAAATAACCCACATGATCTCATTAAACTACAAATTTGGAAGGTGACCTCAAAGATAGATGAAATACATTGTTGAAGTCAGTGGCCAGAATACTGAATTACAAGGTTTGTGATCTTCTCACATGTCAAATCTTGAGTTTTTGGACATATTTTCTGGCACATTCTCTTTAAAAAGTCTCTAAAGATCAAGTTAAAACACTCTGGGAAACCCAACCATGTCTAAGTACTTTTTCCTAGCCACCAGCCCAGATATAAAGTCTTTCTTCTCCTTGTCAAATGTTTGCATTAAATCTTAAGAGATATTCTTTAGGTAAATTAGCTAGTTATTCATTATTTAGCCAGTAATGGCACAACTTCCTAGGGAAGAATGAAGACTTTGAAGGCCTGGAGTAACAGAGCTTCTGTATTCCCTGCACAGTTGCAGAGAGCAACCCCTTGGCCCTCCGCGTTACAAGCATTAGTTTCAAAGTACTTGGAATGGTTACCTACACTCCTCCAACTATATGGATAAAAATTGTCTCTCATAATAAAAATGGAAAAAGGTAATAAATGTTCGCTTCCTGTTGCAGTAAGGAATGCACAAGTAGCCTTTCTCACTTGACTATTCAGTTTATGGTTTTCTAGTCATTAGTTGTCATGCATGGAAAAGCCTACACATGTGAAAATACTTATCTGTTCTAGTGGCCTGTGGGCAACGCAGTTAGAACACCAACAATAATAGCACACAATGATTTCTTTAAAAAGGTAATCTTAGACTCACATCCTACAGTATTTTGTTTTGTTGTTGTTTTTCAACCTACCAAGAAAGTAGTAGACATCAGCCACTCTTGCCTAAAAGTTTGAAATCCTTGCAGCTAGAAAAATATTCTTTCAGTGACTGAGATACTATAATTTCATTTTCACACTTCTTTAGTTTATCACATTGACAGCAGATTTTATATTTCTTATGCATTTTGGCTTATTTCTATCAGACAGTTTGAGAAATTCTAAATATCACATTGCAAGCGTAAATTTTTTTTTGTAGGAAGAGCTTTATGCCAGATATGAGTGACTGTTTATCTGTAATATGCAGAAATACTAATCTTATTTGGAAATAACCACATGGATCTGTTAAATTAGGAATAAAGTATGAATCTTTTTATGCCTAATTATAAAAATAATGAGTCAAATATCAAAGAAATTCGTTTGGTGAACTCTCGTGGGGAAAAAAAAAAAAGTCAATAATTTTCCCGTTAGAACTTTGGAAGTAATTGCATTCCCTATTTTATGGGGAAATCCTTTCATTATTATTAATGTGTTTAATTCTCAAAAATTAGTTGTGGTATTTTTAGTGCAAGCATACTTAGAAAATATAGGCAAAATGATATAATTTTTATGTGAATTTTATTATCTCTTCAAGAATGCAAAAATAAATAGACTAATTTCAGATAAGGATAAGGTTCCAGTTTTTGCTCTACCACTAAGCAATTTTTGGCAAATTAATTTTCTGGGCCTTGCTTTCCTCTTCTACAAAAATAAAGAGGCTAGACATAGACAACTCTTGACAATACTCCTGAGATGGGCTCTGCAAAACAATACTCCATGGTCAAATGAATTTGGAAATCACCGTACACTGTATCTCCTATGGGGTACTTATAGTATACGTTGGTATATTCATAGTCTGAGAATCCTGGAATAAAGGAACTTGCTTATCTTTGTTTATGCCAAAATTTCCCTAACCTATATGGCCCCAGACCATCGCTGCATTTTTTTTTTGCACAACAACAATTACCATACTGGGAACACACTTCTGGAAACTACTGACTAGATCTACGGGATGTGTTGCAGCTCCCGCATTTTGTTGTTTTCTGTAGTTCATATCAAAACAATGAAAAACTGAGTCCCATTCTCCTTTTAAGAACCAAAATCAGAATCTTGTGTATGCATAAAACTCCCATTATTCTTCCTAGTAATGTCTTATTATTCTCAGTATTTAGTTTCCATGTAGACCAAAAGAAATAAGTGTTATGTACACACCAAGGATCACAACTTCTTAAATCACTGAGACTTCTGAAGCACTAGCAAATTGCTACTAGTATGTTAAGACTTACTCAGTTACTAAACAAATTTCAAAAAGCATGAAGGGACAACTGGCTAAAACCCTGAGACAACCAAACCAAACCTTCACATTTGTTAAATAACTGTTAACAAAGTATTGGCCACATTTACTCAATAAACATTTGGTGAAGATATACGTCGTATCACGACAGTGTGGCAAGCACACTAAAGTAATGAAGAAATGGTAGTCTGCATTAAAGCAGCTTTTTGTCTAAAAGGAAATGAGACACAATAATATATTTATTATTATATAATAGTAATTAAAAAATAACAATAATTACTACTGCTTATGTATTAATTAAGGAGTCCCGGGATGGTGTAAACAGGTAAACACTTGACTACTAGCTGAAAGGCTGGTGCTTCGAACCCATCCAGAGATGCCTGATGATCTGCTTCTGAAAGGTCACAGCCTGGAAAACCCTATGGAGCACAATTCTATGCTGACACACATGAGGTCACCATGAGTCGGAATTAACTTGACGTCAACTAACAGCAACAGCAACATGTTTTATTATTAATCCTTAATAAACAGTAGCTATTGGTATTAATTATTAATTATTATGGAAGGCACTATATATACATTATCATTCATCCTTTAAAAAAAAGCATAAATCCTAGTATTGTTCTCATTTTACAAATGAGGAAACTGAGACTTAGGTTCTTGATTTGCTCAACAACACACAGCTATCAAATGACAGAAAGGATTCAGACTAGGTCTATACGACTCTAGCATCACATTATTTTTCAAATCAAGCTTAAACATGAATGTAGGGAGAAAAGAAGGGATTATTAGGTGAGACAATAGTGATATGAGAAGAGGATTAATTAGTAGCAACACTTGGCTGCTAAACGAAAGGCTGGCCACTGGAACCCACTAGCCACTCCGAGGGAGAAATAAGTGGTAGTCTGCTTCCATAAAGATTACAGCCTTGGAAACCTTATGGGGCAGTTCTGCCATGTCCTATAGCATTGCTGTGAGTTGGAATCAACTCGAAGACAATGGGTTTGGGTCTTATAGGAAGGATCAAATCAAGATTGCGAGGCGAGTGAGTTGGGCTTGGAAAAATGAATGGATATCTCTTTCTTTCAAACAGGAGTGAAAAAGATAAGGGTGAAAGAAGAGATAGATCAGAAGTGTGGGGAGAAAAAGGGCTTCCAGGCTCATTTCTTCATCACTTGAAGGTTTAGGAACAACTCCTGGTATTCATTGTCTCCCAGATACACACATTTGAACATGACCTGCCTTTTGAGCCATAACCTGAATGGATTCAAATTCTCTCCACAAACTACCGAGTCTACTTTATCACATCAAATATCATAAAAACAATCAGTATCCATTATTTTCTTGCCAGAAATGCAGAGATCCCAACCATAGTTTTTTTTTTTTTTTTTTTTAAAACTGAAAAACCAGAATGCAGAATAGATAGCAAACTCTCAGTTAACTGAAAACTCTTCTCCCTGGCTTTATGGGTACCAGAAAGAGTCAACACAGATCTTTTATTTTGTTGTCAAGAAACTCTTCAAGCGAGTTTCGGTAAAATGGGCACTAGGCAGAAGCACCATGCCGTCCCTCCACAGCAAAGATCCGACAAACTAAGCCGAACAGAGAATACAACAATCCTGAAACCCTAAAACTTCAAATGAGGAGATAAAGAACTCAGCCAAGCACCAAATGGAGTGAGAAAACTTACAGAGAACAGAGAGCGAGGAGAGATTCATGCAGAGGTCCCCTACCAGCTAATGCAGCACAGATCCACCATCTTGGACTCCTATCAGAGACCAGCAAATGGGAGTACGAGAAAGCAGCCTCGCAGAGCATCCAGCGGGAGACAAAACAACCGGTAATTTGCGGTGTGCGCTTTCCCACCCCCAACCCCTCTTCGCCCCGGCTCGGCCTCCTCTGCTTCCCGCGGCCATGGTCTCTTGACCAGGAAGCGCCAGCTGCTTGGATTCCACACACCCAAGAGGGCGGCTCTCTGGGTGCCATTTGATGGCTGTTGGTGGTGCTTTTTTCCACTTCTTTTGATTTCTTCCTTGCCTCTGGTCATCTCCCCCTCCTTTTGCTAGAGTGCCTTGCTCCGTGCGCCATCTTTGCTTCTTCCTGAGGGGCTGCAGAGCGCTGCCAATTTGTGATATATGCTTTCCCACTCTCTACCCTTCTTCACCTACACTCAGCCCCCTCCACTTCCTGCGGACACAGTCTCTTGTCTGAAAACACCAGCCCGCAATAGCTGGCTCTCTGAGTGCCATTTGTTGGCTGCTATTGTTGCTTTTTTTTTTTCTGCTTCTCTTGATTTCTCACTTGCCTCTCGCCACCTCCCCCTCCTTTCACTCGAGTGCCTGGCTCCGTGTGCCATCTTTGCTTCTTCCTGAGGGGCTGCAGAGCACTGGCAATTTGTGATATACGCTTTCCCACTCTCTACCCTTCATCACCCTCACTC
>NW_004444131.1:1683033-1684206 GCF_000243295.1 Trichechus manatus latirostris
GCTGCCGTGCTGGTGGGATCCTGGGGCTTTTGTTCGTTTGTTTCTTTTGAATTGTTTGTTTGTTTTCTTTTCCTTTTTTTGAGTTGGGAGCCCTTTCTGGCCAGGCAGAGCTGCGTGGCAAGGAACTCCCCTTCAGCTTCCACAGACATGCAGAGGGATCCCTGAGGACATTTCTTTTTTCATTTTTTTTTTTTCTGTTTTTTTGGGGCGGCTTCCTTGTTCTTTCTTTTTTAATTTTTTTATTTGTTTTGTTTTCTTTTCCCTCTTTTTCCCTTTTTGTCTTTCTTATTGCTCAGTTTCTCATCCCTCTATATCTTCCTTCTCTTTCTGATCCCTGAATACCAGGCGTTGTATACCTCTACACCTTCTAGCCTGGCTGTATTACAGTCCTCATAGCCGCAGCAGTGGGATTCCTGGGAACTTTGCGGTTCTTTAACCTTTCTGATTTTTATTTATTCATTCTTTTCTTTTCTTACTCTTCCCCTTTCTGTTTCTCTCCATTTCATAGTCTCTCATCACTCCATTCCAATGGTAAGCTCCCCAAGCATTCTTTTTTGTTTGTTTGTATGCTTTTGGCTCCTGTTCCTCTCTTCTCTATCCCATATCCATCTTAGCTCCAGACATAACCATCTCCCCGCTGCATCCTGCCTACCTGCACCGTGGGCTTGACATCACACCACTAAGTAGCATGGGCACGTCCTACTGGAACCTGCCCAGCACTGATTACTGACCCACCCTGGTGGCTGTAGTGAGTGCCACAAACAACCCATCCCAGAAACTCCTCTTCAGCTAGACCTGCCCTGCTGTACTGTATCTGAGTGACTGACCCTGCCAGTTGGAGAAGGAGGCGAAAAGTATTGAGCACACAGACAAGCAAACAACAAAGAACACACAGTTCGCCTGATCAGACATAGTCAAATTTTTTTTTTAAAAAAGGATGAAACAAACAAATCTACAATCAAAAAACGAGAAAAATAACTACTGAATGCCCCCAAAACAGCAGACAATATCTAAACATTTACAAAAACAGGACAGGATGGTTCCAGTAGGTGTCCAAAAGAAAACACCAGATGACTCTCCTGTGGAAGAAAAGGCACTAGAACTACCTGATAGGGAATTCAAATCTCTAATACTCAGAATTCTCCAAGAACTGAGGCAAAAAGCTGACAAACA